>NC_054711.1:37206647-37281451 GCF_016097555.1 Gigantopelta aegis
TTTATAAAAAGATCTATCTATAGTAACAGTACTTGTTTTGTTTACATCAAACTATTTTTTGTAAACAAATTTATGCTAGTCTTGCATGCCGATTATTTAACGTTAAAATAAAAAATGAAGACATTGTGGTATACATGATTATAAGCGTAAGTGGCAGGCAAAACAAAAAACCTAATATTTTAAAAATAAACACCCCTCAACAATTTTACCTCCCCCCCCCCCCCACTCTCCTCAAAGAAAACCCCAGTAACAACAACAAATATGCCCCCAAATAAACAATAGCCTACAAAACAAGCCCACACACCAGTACACACGCACAACCAAAAACATAACCCAGACGAACACGCATGTTTAAAAAAAAAGGTTTTATCTATGTACATATACCAGTGGCGTAGGAAGGTGGCAATGCGGGTACGAGGGGCGCATGCACGCACGCACGCACGCACGCACACACACACACACACACACACACACACACACATATATATATATATATATATATATATATATGGTTGTGCAAACTGTTAATAATTGCAGGTAGATAGTCGATCGTAACTATTAAATTACATATGAAATTGTGTCCTTTACACTATGTTCGTTAGGCCTATAACTTGTCTGACAATGACACTGGACTCGCTGTTCCGATTTGTTTGCGTATTTTCACCAATAATGCATTTATTTGCATCGTCAGTATTCATTTAAATTTAATATACGTCATGATGTACGATTTGTTACCTGTGTTTATTCCAATGAAAGATATGTGCATGTTTGCTCCCGAAACTGTCTTTATTACCGAGTTAGAAAGTATAAACATTATCGTGAGGCGAGTAAGTGGATTTCTGTATCGTTAGTTTCATTATTATATTAAGGTGCCGTTTTAACGAGTCAATTATCAATAAGCCACTTTTTCTTGTAAGTATTTCTGTTGAGCACAAAACAAATTGTACATTTTATTTTCTGTAAAAGGAGATTGCACACAATCTGACAAACAATAATAGTAATAGAAAACTTTATTAACGTCAAAACATAAAAGAAGAAGTTGTCGACTTCTCCACAATTCAGTAGTAACAAAGGGCCTTTGTTGCAAGCGAATGGACGTGAACGCGCCGGAAATAATTTAGTGGCTGAATGGGACCGCTTAGCACTGTGCAAATGAAGGGCAGATAAGTATGTTGCTAATAGAGGCTATACCTGTTTAAACGACCTAAGTAGCTACGTAGTAACTACTAGTGAATCAGTATACATATATAAAATTTGACGAGAAATGATTCATATCATCTGTGAATAATCGTTTCTAGGTTTATTTTAAATATACTCTGGTATACTCTGGCTTTCTTAAATGTGTATATCTCAACTTTAAAAAATAAATAAAATATTTATACTAAATTAAAGTTGTATAGTGAAGTGTGTTGAGATTATTTGCAAAATGTGTTCAACTAGACTTACCCCCCCCCCCTCACACACACACACACAAACTCTCTCTCCCCCTCTCTCTCTCTCTCTCCTCTCTCTCTCTCTCTCTCTCTCTCTCTCTCTCTCTCTCTCTCTCTCTCTCTCTCTCTCTCTCTCTCTCTCTTTGTGTGTGTTTTTGTGTATCTCTATGTCTCTATCTCTGTATCTCTGTGCAGCCTTGCACTGTGATAACTCGTTACTGTATCTCTGTGCAGCCCTACACTGTGATAACTCGTTACTGTATCTCTGTGCAGCCCTACACTGTGATAACTCGTTACTGTATCTCTGTGCAGCCCTACACTGTGTTAACTCGTTACTGTATCTCTGTGCAGCCCTACTCTGTGTTAACTCGTTACTGTATCTCTGTGCAGCCCTACTCTGTGTTAACTCGTTACTGTATCTCTGTGCAGCCCTACTCTGTGATAACTCGTTACTGTATCTCTGTGCAGCCCTACACTGTGATAACACGTTACTGTATCTCTGTGCAGCCCTACACTGTGATAACTCGTTACTGTATCTCTGTGTAGCCCTACACTGTGTTAACTCGTTACTGTATCTCTGTGCAGCCCTACTCTGTGTTAACTCATTACTGTATCTCTGTGCAGCCCTACTCTGTGTTAACTCGTTACTGTATCTCTGTGCAGCCCTACACTGTCATAACACGTTACTGTATCTCTGTGCAGCCCTACACTGTGATAACTCGTTACTGTATCTCTGTGTAGCCCTACACTGTGTTAACTCGTTACTCTCTCTCTCTCTCTCTCTCTCTCTCTCTCTCTCTCTCTCTCTCTCTCTCTTTGTCTTTGTGTATCTCTATGTCTCTATCTCTGTGCAGCCCTGCACTGTGATAACTCGTTACTGTATCTCTGTGCAGCCCTACACTGTGATAACTCGTTACTGTATCTCTGTGCAGCCATACACTGTGTTAACTCGTTACTGTATCTCTGTGCAGCCATACACTGTGTAAACTCGTTACTGTATCTCTGTACAGCCCTACACTGTGATAACTCATTACTGCATCTCTGTGCAGCCCTACACTGTGTTAACTCGTTACTGTATCTCTGTGCAGCCCTACACTGTGATAACTCATTACTGTATCTCTGTGCAGCACTACACTGTGTTAACTCTTTGATCATACCCTTGATAGTCGTAAATAATTTGAGACGTACCATGCATAGGCTAGGAACGGGCGTGGGGTCACATCAAAAATTTATAAAAACGTGTCATGTTTCTTTATTTAAAGGTGTCCTTTGTATCTTGCTAAAGAAATTCCTATTACTCTGACCTGAGTCTTTCTATACATACGCCCCCCCCCCCCCCCCCCCCCCGTTAGTTTAGGTTTTGGACGTCATTGACTGACAGTGTTCTTCGCTGTTTGAAGTTTGAGTATTGCATGCCTGTGTGAAGATAACACACATACTTGTCACGAGATTTTGTCTGATTTGTCTGATTACTTTGTGTTACGCATAGCCGATTTTAAATACGGTGTAGGGGGAAGTCTTCCGTCTGCGTGTAAATGAACAATTATAAAGATTGCTACATATATGTGTGTACCTACAACTTTTTTTTTTTTTTTTAAATAATTTTATATATCTATATATCATGTTAATATACAGGCGCACTATAGTCCAGTCAATGTATGGTTTGACCCAAAACAAATGAGAACAGAAATGTTTGGTTTTTGTTGGGGGTTTTTGTATTAAAATATGCATTCTATTTTTCTCTCAAAACTGTGTGCTAAATATGGTTATTAGGAGGTAAAAAGTTGAAATAAGTAATAAAATTCAGGATTTTAATTTTTTTTATTTCTTCTTCTTTTTTTTGTGTTACTAATTAAAGGGAATACAAATAAAAGTAAACTGTTGTTTCTGATGAGCATCAGTAATAAAATTCGAGGAGTTGGGGCAGAAATGCATGTTTTTAACAAAATTTAACATATATACTACTCAAACGAATTTAAGGGTCAGACGATATTTTCGACATTATTTTCTGAATGTCAATTATATTAGCTAGACCATAATGTCACGCATGGTATTGTTCCAGGCCTTTCCCCAGGATTTTTTTAAGGCGCTTACATATTTAGCATCATTATAACACAAAAATCAAGCCAAAAGAAGTGGGGTAGTGAGTTGAAAACAGTTAAGTGTTTGTCTTCAATCCATCAAATCATGTTGGGGTTGTTTTTGTGTGGGAGGAGGGGGGGGGGGGGGGGCTTTTTTCTAAAAAAAACCCCATCAATTCCCCACCCCCAACAACTTCATAATTTGCGTCATGTTGTTGTTGATTTCAGCGTCGTGTTAAATGCTTGTTGTGATTTCTGCTTGTAAAATACCTAAGTTAAGAATGCTGACTTCACAGTATATTTCATTTATAAAAAAAACTACCAAAAAACCCCCAAAACGTTAATAAAATAAAATTTTACTTTAAAAACAAAATCCAGCTAACTTATTAAATGTCATCTCACAGTTTAACAAATATATATCTAGCATTATCTAACAAATATGATTATTGTAAACTAATTCAGTGTACGTTTAACTGCAATTTGTATAAATACTGCATGCACATTTCCCGCGATCGCGATCTCAGTGCGTGCTCTCGACCATAGGTACAAAATTAACAAAGACAAAGGAAATAACGAAACTGCAGTTAGGTATTCATTGATGCAAACAACTATTGTTTTTCTACACATTTACATCAAGATTTACTCCTGTGTAATCGTATTGTTCATGTCCGCAACGATATCTCTTGACACGTGGGTGTCAGCTGACTGAAGCGTGACGTATATTACGCCGAGAGCTTTCCTCAGTTCAGCCAACAAACGTTTTTTCCTAACGTTCGCGAACTACTTGATTGGTGTCCGTCGTGTCCATTTGGTTTAACGTGAAGCGCACAAAACAGTGTAGCGAACGTTTTGTTTCCGCTCGGTCTGGCTGAACTCAGCCCTTGGGATAGCCGACATGTCGTTCGGCCCTGAACTGGCATGTGTATTCAAATTGACATGCATTGTCGGTTTGTTTTTATTACTTTGGTTCAAAGACTTTACAAAATTAAAATAGCAAGTTACATATCTTCCAGACATTGAATCGCCGTCACATTGCTGTCATACATGTCGAATGCATGCGTTAAAATTAATAACCATGATTATTAAAATTAGCAAACATCATAAGGCATACGAGTAGTACCCAGGCCTGCCGGGCGCCATGACCTACTTTACGTGACCTTGACCTTGATGACGTCACGACCGTGACCTCGTCCTACTGGCCATGACCTACTTAGACTGGCCTTGACCTTGATGACGTCACGGACTACTGTGCCGTGTGCAACGTCCTACTGGCCCTGACCTACTTAGACTAACCGTGACCTACTTAGACTGGCCTACTGTACCGTGTGCAACGTCCTACTGACCCGGCCCTGACCTACTTAGACCGGCCCCTGACCTACTTAGACTAACACGAAAGAGTATAAAAAGGCTAGATACGGTTTCATTATCATTCGCTCGCCGAAAACGACCACATCTACTACGTCATTGTTATTCGTTTGAGATATTTCGTCATTGTTAGAAGAAGATTCATTTGGATCATTGTGAGAGATTTTGTCACTGTTGGAAATCGACTGGATCAAGACTTGAAAATAGTAAGTTAATTTTCTTATACTGATTTAGTTTGAAGATCTATGTGTTTGCAGTGGTGGACAACGTTTTAACAAATGATACTTTTTGAAAATCGTTCTTTCTTCAAACACGGTGAAATAAATAACAAATTGACATTGAAAGTGTTCTAAAAACGGAAGCAGTTGTTCTTGTATGCAACGTCATTCAAAAACTGACGTCATTCAAACATTATAAACGTGTTATACTCTCACCCCTGTTGAGTCGTTGTCTCTATTAAGTCGTGTCATTTCACCTCTTTTTAAAGTACCTACCGTTTGTTTACGTTCTAAGTCTGTAAGATGTGTAGACAGTCAAATAGCTACGAAATTTTTATGTATATCCAATTATTTGTTACCTTAAAAAATAGCTTTTTTTTGTACACAGGAACCAAAATAGGTCAAAAACACATGACCCGTATGACAATTAAAACATTTGTAGTTTTCGTAATTTATGGCGATCATGCCCAAAATATCTATCGAAGTGTCGTCTGCATGTTTATTTTTTACGCATTAGTGAGTGACGTCAGTAAAAATGTAAGGTCACACGTCAATCGTTTTTTCATGCAAGCAAATAAGGGCGCTAACTAAACGTAAACTAAGATGTAGATCAATACAATTAGAAATAATCAAACCTATTTAAAAAAAACAAAAAATAATTTTGTCCCACCTTATCTTGCAAGCAATATTTTTTAAACACCATGTAGCAATCTGCTGACCGCTAAATCAATCATGTTTTTTCATAAAAACAGGTTTTTTTTATTGATTTCTTTAAGATATAAATTCAACCAAGCAAATTGCAGCTATATACTTTGTTTTTATAACGTTTTACGCTTCTATTCTTGAACATAGTAAATAACACGAATCGTGTTTTTTTTCGTTTAGTGGGCGGGGGTAGACCGATTGTAAGCACGTGTGTACTTTTGATTACATCAAATATGTATATTTTTCTGCATTGTTGGTTCAAGTAACAATTAAATTTGATTAATAATTATAATAAATTTACAAAGCAGTTTAAAAATAGATTAATACAATTATTAAGTACCTTGACTTATCAGGGTCCCATGCTAAAATGGTATTCGATACTGATAAGACAACACCGTTTACGTGTCAGTTGAATACTTCAACAAAATAATTTAAAGTTAACATATAAACATGGGATAATGATCGAACACAAAATGATAGTGAGCGCAATGACTGTCAACGTCATTCAGTACTTCGACAGCACCCCTCTGGTTGCACACCCCAGGGATCCGTCTCTGACTGCTATCAGTGCTAAGCGTGTCACATGTTATACTTTGTAACAGTTCATTGAAACAATCCCCTTTCATAGTGTTCATATAAAAAAAATGTTTTACATTCAATAGATTGTGATATTGAAATAAAAGAATGACAAGCAATATTAATAATTTAAAATATCAATTTAAAATATATACTCAAGACTAGTGTTTTTTTAAGGTGTAATATATGAAATATTTAAAATTATTATTACTGATGTCGATGACGTTAACACACACGTATAGTTCAGGTGACAATGTAAATAAGCACGTATATAAATATTAACCTTGTGATCGGAAATTTCTAAGCAATTGCTCGTCACACAAATAAACATGTATATCTGACAGATATCTGTATTTACACTATCGCATGAACATAATGTACTATTTTATGCGAAACAACACTAGGTCTGATGTATGACAACACCTTTGACCTAATCTAAAAACGTATCTCTGCACACTACGAGCCAGTAGGGGTGCCAATGGGTTATTTTTAAATGTTACAAAAATAATTCCTGGTAACTCAGTGTTCTCTTGCTGTGCGGTAGGTCTGGGATCGATCCCCGTCGGTGGCCCATTAAGCTATAGCCAACTAGTGTATTATGTCTGGTATATCAAAGATCGTGGTATGTTCTGTCTTGTACACACAGCTCTTGCTACTATAAAGTAGCGGTAGTAATATCCAATCACAAATCTAGTCATAGAGTAAAAAACACAAAAAACAAACGCAATGTTTTGGTTTTTCATTTATTTCTAAATTACAAATCACTGACACATATAAAATGGACACACACTGGGTTACATCGAGAGGCCTTAAGGGCGACATGTGAATAATATGAGTGTTCATTTCTCTTCATCATCGTCGTCCTCCTCATCAGTATCATCATCGTCGGTATCGTCGTCGTCTTGTTCATCCAAATATTCGCCGATCCATAAACGATACTGATTTATTTTAGAACGAATCTGTGGTCTCACATCTTTGTCTGGATTCACAAACTGTAAAATTTTTCTGGTGTTGGGACCTTTGTCAAAGTAATGTATATAGGTCAGGAAGCGAGAGTACGTGTCTTTAAATAACTTCCATTGCAATGTCTTCATGTTTCTTTCAATGGCATCTTGGGACATGTTTTTTTTTTCTTCGTAGCGTTTCCTCTTGTTTTGGAGATAGTCACGATTGATGTCGAATACACGTTCCACCATGAGACGAATGCCTTCGTTTTCCAGGTCGGGCGACGGCTCTTCTTCTTTTTCATTTCCCTCTTCGCACGTTTTCACGTGTCGCTGCAAGTCGCTTCCGTCTTTAAAGACCAGACCACACGTATCGCAAGACTGCATTCTCTTGACTTTTTTCAGATAGGGTTCTACCTCATCATCTTCTTCGTCGTCACTTTCGTAGGCGGGTATGCCTGGTAGTTTTCTCTTGAATGCGTTTCTTTGCATGATTTGCATGTAGAGCTCTTTCTTCGTCGGTGGCTGCAACTCTTCTGAGACATTCGCCGTTACGTTCGTGCTTTTATACCATTCGGACGGCCCCGTCTCTAAACCATTAGGCCGAAGACGCCAATGTTCGGGCGTGGTCGGTTTCAAGTCCACCAAGAGATGTCCGTAGGGCCTGTGGGTAGCTTCCTCAAACTGATGCATGAAATGACGAGTATTTCCAGGATACATCTGCTGTGCCAAAGTCAGAACTTGCTGCTTGTCGATGGGGTTGTTAAACAGTGCTAGGTAATGGCAGTTTCTTCTCTGTGTCGGGTCCTTGCTGTGATACAAGTTCTGGTTGATGGCAATCACAGAGAGGTTTCTGTGGTGACTTCCTTCCGTGAACAGGTCGGTGATGCGAGGGTCTTTTCCAGCTGTAGACATCAGGTCGTCCAACACGATGAGATTTCTGACTCTGGGATTCAAATAACGATCCTTTTCCAAATTCTCAGGTATGCCTTGAACAAATTTCACTCGAGCAACCATTTTGATCGTATCATAGAGGGGTTGCCATCGTTTGTAGAGCCAGATGATGCGTTGAGGAGGCGGGTGGATTTTACCATCTCTCAACAATTTGTACAACAAAAATGTCTTTCCACACGACGTGGGTCCCGACACGATCATGGTGAACGGATGTAACAATCTTAGGGGCTGCTGCTGCTGCTGTTGCTGCTGCTGCTGCTGCTGCTGCTGCTGCTGCTGTTGCTGTTGCTGCTGCTGCTGCTGCTGCTGCTGCTGCTGCTGCTGCTGCTGCTGGGAAGGCTTATTTTCAGATTCCAAGAGTCCATGTTTATTTCGTACGTGCCGAGTTAGGTCGTGGGTCCAAACATATTTTTTTTCGCAAATGCGACACTGATTCATGATGTTGATTGTTGAAGTGATCGACGTGAACTGGCGATGTTGAAACTGCCATGCCCCCTTTTATAGCCTTCTCAGAAATGCTTCTGCCGTTTCGGGGCTTTCCAACCCATACCACTTTGTTGTTGTTGTTGTTGTTTCCGTTTCTGCTCGGCCTTGGCTTGCTCTACCACTTGCTGTGTTGGGGAGACCATGACGACTTTGGGTGTCGGGGACTTGTTCTGTTCCTCTTTTTCTTTTTTCCACGTGGGATCGTAGAGTTCTAGACATCGATCCACACTGTACATGATCTGACTTTCCCCACCACGTTGCACTGGAAAATGAGGTTGAAGTTTACCTTCTGCCTGCAGTTTATAGAAACGGGTCCACTTATCCACGTCGGGTACATATAACTTGTACTGGTCTGACATGTTGCTCCTCTGAAAGTTCTACCTCAAATGACGAGTTTTCCAAAACTATTTTACTTATATACCTTATGACGCATAAAGATATGGTACAGGAATGTTTGAATGTGTGTGTGATACGTATGAGCAGTGTCCCTCCTCCCAAGCACACATCTCATCGTGTGAGCTCCCAAAAATAATCGTTACCAAAATATTACCCTTTACCAGTGTTACTACCATAGGGACACGTCCAGAGACACACTCATGGACCCAGTACATAAATAAGAAAGCAAAACCTGTTATTCACGGTTTTATTCACAACATACAACATGATAACATAGCACACAAGTGTCTAAAACATTTAATGTCTGAACAGGTTGTTCACATAAGGACATCTTGGAGAGAGTCTGTAATGTTCCATCACTGGGTCGTCCATTCTCTGCCATCGGTAGGCGCGTAGTCCACAACAGTAACAGACGACGGCATCGTGGTCTCCCGTGTAGTAGAAACCGGCCTTGGCAAGTTCTTTTGGTTTTTGACGTAATTGTATGGGCCACCGAGCATACGTCAGCATCCGGGCATAGAAATGTCTCATTTCGGGACGATGACAGAACAAGTAACGTCTCGAATAGCAGTCTTCCTCATCCCAGACAGCATCTGTGTCACGGGCGGCATCCGTCTGATCTGTGGCTTCTTTGATTTCACCATCTTCAATTCCAACCCCAATTTTGCGTGTAGCATCCGCTTGATCCATGAACTGTTCTTCTTGTTTGCTAGTCACACATTTGATCGTATGTCTTTCTGAACATTTGCAGACCAAGACGTCGTCCTCGTCGCTACTACTGCTACTAAGACTGATCGAATATCCCGATGCCATCTTCTTCGTTCCAGATAGAGTGCAACAAGCCACAAGAATGTCAGAATCATAAAACACGTCTGTTCTCTAGTAAAACGAACGTATATCTGGTCGTTTTCGGCGAGCGAATGACAATGAAACCGTATCTAGCCTTTTTATACTCTTTCGTGTTAGTCTAAGTAGGTCAGGGGCCGGTCTAAGTAGGTCAGGGGCCGGGGTCAGTAGGACGTTGCACACGGCACAGTAGGCCAGTCTAAGTAGGTCACGGTCAGTCTAAGTAGGTCGGGGCCAGTAGGACGTTGCACACGGTACAGTAGTCCGTGACGTCATCAAGGTCAGTCTAAGCAGGTCATGGCGCCCGGCAGGACGAGGTCACGTGACAAGGCCGTGACGTCATCAAGGTCAAGGTCACGGAAAGTAGGTCATGATTCTATACAGGCCTGCTTACTACTCATACGCTGTATTCTGGATAACACCGTTTCTCGTTACCGGTCGCCAGATCGCTATTATGCTAATTGAATATTTGGTATTATTATGTTTGAGGTGTCGAATAGATTATGTAACCGTTTGTTCACATCAGAAGATAGAAAATGACGTTACGGATCACAGCTCCATTGTTTTGTATACATGTTACAAATTAAGTCGACACGGTCCTGCAGTTAAGGCGCTTACCAGACACGAAGGCGCTTACTTGGCTGGCTAAGGGAGCACGAGCCGTGTCGGCTTATCGCTCTAGGGAAACCCCTGTGTTCCATTTTGACGAAAGTGGGTCTAAGCAACCCATAAATGAATTAAAATCCACTGTCATTGACACTGTCGACTAGTTCTAATGGCGAAAACATGATTACATTTGCACGTAAATTAGGGCGAAAGCGAAAGATCTGCTAAGTGCCCATAACTTGCTTTTTCACAAAGCGCTTCATTTGCACGCTTTGCATGTGTATTCCATGTTCCCAATGCTGAATTTCCGTGTAATTGGAGCTTTATTTCGTGTACGGTGCACACTCCAAATTCGACAATGGTACGACGTCAACTGACTATCGAAGATCGAGGAAGGGCTATTGCTTGGCTTCAGGATGGCAATACGCAAAGAAATGAAGCACTACAAATAGAGAGGACCGCTACATCACCAATATGGCTCTACGTCAACGCACAACCACTGCACGCCGATTACGTGACAATCTGCGGACTGCGACTGGAACTCGAGTGTCTAATCAAACCATACGCAATCGTCTGAGAGCCAATAATCTACGCTGCCGTCGCCAGGCTGTTCGACCACCACTCCTACCACGTCACAGAACGGCCAGACGTCACTGGTGTACACTTCATCTGCGGTGGCAACGTGTTCAGTGGAGTTTAGTGATGTTCACTGATGAGTCCAGGTTTAGTCTCCAGTCCAACGACGGTCGGGTTCGTGTCTACAGACGTCCTGAGGAGCGCTTCGTTGACGTTAACGTTAGACAACGTCACCGGTTCGGTGGTGGCAGCGTCATGGTGTGGGGCGGCATCTCTATCCACCACAGGACCCCCCTCTATGTGGTGGATGGCAATCTGAATGGAATCCGCTATCTGAATGAGATTATCCGGCCGTTGGTTCTCCCAGACCTTCAGCAGATTGGCGGCGGGGCAGTTCTGCAGGATGACAATGCCAGATCCCACCGCGCCAGGGTGGTAACGGACTTTCTCAGACAACAAGTTATCGCCAGGATGGATCTGGGTCAACTTCTTATGGCAGAGTGGCAGGCCATTCCCCAAGAGTTCTTCAGTCGTCTGATCAAGAGCATGAGGCAACGATGTGTCGAGTGTATTCGCGCCAGGGGTGGATTCACACACTATTAAACGAATGTTCTAATGTGTAAAATCCATGTTTGACGACCTTCAACTTTGACAGCATGTCATGTGACTTTCTTGTATACAGTGACGTTTATTTGTGTTTTTTTGTAAATATGGAACAATAAATTACATTTTTGGTGTAGTTTACATCATCAATCTAATACACTCTGAAACTTATTTGGTTATACATATTTTGAACAGAATCCCCAAATTTCTCATATTTTACGCATTTATGACAACATTGGGGGCGAGACGTAGCCCAGTGGTAAAGCGCTCGCTTGATGAGCGGTCGGTTTGGGATCGATCCCCGTCAGTGGGCCCATTGGGCTATTTCTCGCTCCAACCAGTGCACAACAAGGGCCGTGGTGTGTGCGATCCTGTCTATGGGATGGTGTATATTAAAAAATCCGTGTTGCTAATCAAAAAAGAGTAGCCCATGTAGTGGCGATAGCGATCTAGCAGTGCAATGCTAAATGACCTGCAAAGAGGATGTTTTGTTGTCTAACAGAGCCTAGTAGTAGTAGTAGTAGTAGTAGTAGTAGTAGTAGTAGTAGTCGTAGTAGTAGTAGTAGTAGTAGTAGCAGTAGTAGTAGAAGTAGTAGTAATAGTAGTAGTAGAAGTAGTAGTAGTAGTACAATTACAAGTAGTAGTAGTAGCAGTAGTAGTAGTAGTAGTTGTAGTAGTAGTACAATTACAAGTAGTAGTAGTAGTAGTAGTAGTAGTAGTAGTAGTAGTAGTACAATTACAAGTAGTAGTAGTTTTTGTTTGTTTGTTTGTTTTATTTAAAGACGCCGCTAGAGCACATTGATTTTTTATCTTATCATCGGCTATTGGACGTCAAACATATGGTCATTCTGACACTGTTTTTAGAGGAAACCCGCTATCGCCACATAGGCTACTCTTTTTACGACAGACAGCAAGGGATCTTTTATTTGCGCTTCCCACAGGCAGGATAGCACAAACCATGGCCTTTGTTGAACCAGTTATGGATCACTGGTCGGTGCAAGTGGTTTACACCTACCCATTGAGCCTTGCGGAGCACTCACTCAGGGTTTGGAGTCGGTATCTCGATTAAAAATCCCATGCCTCGACTGGGATCCGAACCCAGTACCTACCAGCCTGTAGACCGATGGCTAACCACGACGCCACCGAGGCCGGTAAGTAGTAGTAGTAGCAGTAGTAGTAGTAGTAGTAGTAGTAGTAGTAGTAGTACAATTACAAGTAATAGTAGTAGTAGTAGTAGTAGTAGTAGTACTAGTAGTAGTAGTAGTAGTACAATTACAAGTAGTAGTAGTAGCAGTAGTAGTAGTAGTAGTAGTAGTAGTAGTAGTAGTAGTAGTAGTAGTAGTAGTAGTAGTAGTAGTAGTAGTGGTACAATTACAAGTAGTAGTAGTAGCAGTAGCAGTAGTAGTAGTAGTAGTAGTAGTACAAGTAGTAGTAGTAACAGTAGTAGTAGTAGTAGTAGTAGTAGTAATAGTAGCAGTAGTAGTAGTAGTAGTAGCAGTAGCAGTAGTACAAGTATAAGTAGTAGTAGTAGTACAAATACAAAAAGTAGTAGTAGTAGTAGTAGTAGTAGTAGTAGTAGTAGTAGTGGTGTTAACTCGTTACTGTATCTCTGTGCAGCCCTACTATGTGTTAACTCGTTACTGTATCTCTGTGCAGCCCTACTATGTGTTAACTCGTTACTGTATCTCTGCAGCCCTACTCTGTGTTGACTCGTTACTGTATCTCTGTGCAGCCCTACACTGTGATAACTCGTTACTGTATCTCTGTGCAGCCCTACTCTGTGTTAACTCGTTACTGTATCTCTGTGCAGCCCTACACTGTGTTAACTCGTTACTGTATCTCTGTGCAACCCTACACTGTGATAACTCGTTACTGTATCTCTGTGCAGCCCTTCACTGTGATATCTCGTTACTGTATCTCTGTGCAGCCCTGCACTGTGATAACTCGTTACTGTATCTCTGTGCAGCCCTGCACCGTGTTAACTCGTTACTGTATCTCTGTACAGCCCTACACTGTGTTAACTCTTTATTCATACCCATGATACTCGTAAAGAATTTGAGACGTATCAAACATAGGGTGGGAAATGTATCATTTTTTATTCAGAGGTGTCCTTTATGTCTTGGTAGATAAATCCCAATTACTTTGACGTGATTCTTTCTATACTAACCCCCCCCCCCCCCCCCCCCCACCCCCGGTCACCGATAATGTTCTTCACCGATTGAAGTTTGTGTAGTACACGCCTGTGTGAAATATAACCCACATATCTGTCACGAGATTTTGTCTGATTTGATTCGTTAAGTTATTTTGTGTTACGCATAGCCGATTTTAAAAACGGTGCAGGGAAAGTCTTACCTTCAACGTATATTAAGTTTCCCCTCTGCGTGCAAATGAACAATTATAAAGTTTGATATATGTGTGTGTGTGTATGTGTGTGTGTGTGTGTGTGTGTGTGTGTGTGTACCTACAACTACACTTTTTTTTTCTTTTTTTTTATAAATCTATTTATCTATACTAAAAGGCAAAAGTTATTGTGACACACAAAAGACAAAGACAATTGATGATAAGTTTTTACTGCCGTGTATGAAACGTTATACATGGAAAGAGAAATGTCCGAAGGTATGGAAACGAGCAATAGTCCATGAAAAGAGCGCACCTGCCATATGTAAATGAGCCACATCACCAGAGGGGGTCCAGAGCGAAGTTCACACAGTCAATAGCGGGTGTGTCCACCTTAAGCATTGATAAAGGCCTGGCACTGTCGTCTCATTGAGGCCACTAAACGCTGGAGAAAGTTCCTGGGAATGTCATTCCAGATCTGAGGAAAGATCAGCCGGAGTTCCTACAATGTTGTTGGAGGATTTGGAAGACGTCGCAAGCGTCGCTCCATTTCATCCCAGACATGTTCGATTGGTGACAAATCCGGGGACCTGGCAGGCCAGGGTAGCACATCAACATTGTTCTGATTCTGATACTGCTGCACAACTATAGCAATGTGTGGTCTGGCGTTAGCGTGTTGTAATGTCATCCCGGTGCCGTTCTGTTACAAAAACGGTAACACACTTGTTTGCAAAATTTCATCTCGGTACCTCACAACATTCAAGTTGCCTTCAATCACAACCATCTGGGTCCGACATGTGGCTGTAATTCCACCCCATATCATAACGTTCACCTTGACGTGTCCTGCCGTCAGATCTGTGGAGAAGAAAACGGCATTCATCAATGAAGAGGACACGTCTCCAGTCACGTGCTGTCCATCGCAGGTGTTGTCTGCACCTCTGGAGACGTCGACGTCGATGTTCCGGCGTCAGGATTGGTCTTCTGGCTGGGCGTCTTGCACGGATGCCGTAGATGCGTAGAACTCGTCGGATTGTCTTCGCCGATACACCTCTGTTACCAGGGATGGTACGGGCTGTGAGGGTTGCTGGCTGGAACCTGTTTCGCAGATGCGTGGTTCGGATCCATGTGTCTTGGCGAGGGTTTGTCACGGGTGGTCGGCCGCTACGGGGACGGTCCCTGACTGATTGTTTTGTTGATATCGTTGCCATAAGTGCCATATGGTGTTTCTGTGGACGTTGAATTGACGTGTGACGTCACGCTGCGAGGTCCCAGATTCAAGCATCCCTATGACTCGCCATCTGTCAGTTTCTCTGAGGCGTGGCATCCCTTGCTGTTAATCGAAAAGAGTAGTCCATGAAGTGGCGACAGCGGGTTTCCTCCCTCAATATCTGTGTGGTCTTTAACCATATGTCCGACGCCCCATAATCGTATATAAAATGTGTTGAGTGCGTCGTTAAATAAAACATTTCTTTCCTTCTTTATGACGATATTCATTTTCTTATAAATTATCCAATAAAGACTATTTTTAATTGTTTTTAATTAAAACAAGTATATATTTTCATAAATATAAGGGTGCAGATTCAGGGGTTTGTCTTTAATTAAAACAAGTATATATTTTCATAAATATAAGGGTGCAGATTCATGGGTTTGTCTTTAATTAAAACAAGTATATATTTTCATAAATATAAGGGTGCAGATTCAGGGGTTTGTGAAAGCGAGAGGGTGGGTGGGGCGCCGGGCAAGGTAAAATTTGTTTGAATGGGCTTTTATTATTAGGTTACGACTGTGAAAAGGGGGGCACATGCCTCTCGGCACACACACACACACACACACACACACACACACACACACATCTCGGCACCCGCGCGCACATACACATACACACCGGGGGCCTAATTCACAAAGGTGTCTTAGGCTCTGCTAGACAACAAAGCATCCTCTTTGCAAGTCTTTTAGCATTGCACTGCGAGATCGCAAAGTTGCGAGAGTTTAGTGAATTAGGCCCCTGGATCCGCACCTGAATAGAAAACCTTGTGCCCAAATAAGGTACAGTGCTGAACAATGCAACATGTTATTAATGGGGCGATCACACTGGCCCGAATGAGCTTCCGTTTGTTTTTCGTATACGAAAGTGGTGTGATTTTTTAAACTGGCCGAATGTCCTTCCGAATGTGTTTTCCCCAATGTATCACCGAATGCTTTCCGTTTGTTTTCCGAATGTTTTCAGTTTGGTTTCAGAATGCCTTCAGAATAGACCGAATACTTCCCGCATGTTGACTTCGAAAGGTTTCCTTTCCAAACGCTTTCCGTATACTTTCCGAATGCTTTCAGAACACGGCGAATCGACCTAGAATGGACCGAACTCTTTCCGCATGCTTTCCGCAAGGGTTCGGAAAGCGTTCGGAAAGGGTTCGTCATGTTCTATGTCCATTCGGGGTGTTCGGAAAGCATACGGAACATACTGTGCATTCTGGAAGTGTACGAGCAGTTCGGAAAATGTTCTGAAAGAATACTGGAAGGGTTCTGGCTATTCGTTATACATTCGGCGGCATAAATGAAAAAAAAATCCGGAAAGGATACTGAAAACGTTCGGAAAGCATTCGTCATGTTCTAGGTCCATTCGGGGTGTTCGGAAAGCATACGGAACCCAGCACCTCCAAATTTTCATTCCGAATGCACCAAGAACTAGACGCATGCTTCCCGAACGTTTTCCGTACATGCCGTATGCTCCTAGAATGCTTCCCGAATACTTCCCGAATACACATGGACGCCGCATTCGGATGGTCGATGAAAATTATTTTGAACATGCACAACACATTTTTGGAGCTACCGAATGCCGTTCCGTATGCATCCGTACGAAGTCGAACAGCCAGTATGCTCCTAGAACACACCGAATGCTTCCCGAATATGATCCGTTCGCTCCCCGAACACCCAAATTCCTATTCGGAAAACAAACGGAATGGCATTCGGGCCAGTGTGATCGGGCCAGTGTGATCGGGCCATAACGTTGCATGTTAATTAACTGGGTTATGTGCAGCGACTGTATAACAAGGAACATTTATTAATCCAATGATATAAGCCCATTTTTTTCAATGCTCAATCCCTAAAATCAATATCTTAAAGGGACATTCCTGAGTTTGCTGCATTGTAAGATGTTTCAGAGTAATAAAATATTTCTACGATTACACTTACATATTAAATATAGTTTCTTGTTTAGAATATCAGTGTCTGTATATTCAATGTGTTTCTGGTCATCTCAATATTTGTTAGAAGCCCAAACTGGATTTTGTCTTCAAATAATTTCGTACGTACGAAAAAAATAGTTTTTAGGAAATAAAATGAAATTTAACCTAGTACAAATATTAGAACGGCCATAAACACGTTTAATATACAGCCACTAATATTTTGTGCATAAAAATGTATTTAATATGTAAGTACAATCGTTAAAAAGTCTCGGTTAGTCGATAACATGTTAAAAATTGGAGCAAACTCAGGAATGTCCCTTTAAACATTATCGTTCAGGGGCCTCATTCACTAAACCCTCGCAACTTTGCGATATCGCAGTGCAATGCAAAGAGACTTGCAAAGATGATGCTTTGCAGTGGCGGTTCTAGAAAATAATAAGAGGGGGTGTCTGGATTGGGATGGAGTGAACAGGTGGGGGTTGAGCCATGGTGAAGGTTCCGGGGCAAAGTTCCCTGAAGTTTCGGCATTCTGGACATTTTAGAGCCTTATTTCACTGATTTCCGAGGATCTAATTAATAATTCCGTAAAAGTTCATAATTTTTTTGCCGTTTTCCTGATTTACACCAAAATATATTTTTTAAAAAACCGAATTAATTTTGTCCTTACCGATGCAAGCTATACTCAGTTCAATTGTACACCTGATTGACAACAGGGCGAATCATATTATTTTCGCTAACGGAATGGAAGGAAGGAAATATTTTATTTAATGACGCACTCAACACATTTTTTTACAGTTATATGGCGTCAGACATATGGTCAAGGACCACACAGATATTGAGAGAGGAAACTCGCTGTCGCCACTTCATGGGCTACTCTTTTCGATTAGCAGCAAGGGATCTTTTATATGAACTATCCCACAGACGACCTTTGATATGCCAGTCGTGGTGCACCGGCTGGAACGAAAAATAGTCCAATGGGCCCACCGACGGGGGTCGATCCCAAACCGACCGCGCATCAAGCGAGCGCTTTACCATTAGTTTACGTCCCACTCCTCTAACGGAATGGCTTTATTTGTATCTTCCTGAACAAAATTTTGAAATAACAGTATGTTTGGAATGAATTTAGCGCGAAGCCATTCATACTAAAGTGTGTAAAGCGGTTTTGCGTTTCATACTAGCATGAAACTAAAAAAAATTCACGTTCAATTCTTATAATTCCAAACACATAACCATGTCATTAATGTAAAGCTCTTTAAAATAAAAAGTGAACTCTATTTTCCAACTATTTACTATTTTATTAACACGAAATTCATACTCAACATTAGCGGAATCCCTATGGTGGTTCGGCTTTTTCCGTCAATAGCCGAATGAGAGAATGACAATGTTACAATCATTAATACAATTCATATTAATTTTTTGCATTAAATGTCAATACCAACTAGAAACATTTTGAATTCACTTGAAATATATAACGTAAGTAATTTTAATAACTTTTAACCTGTAATAAAAATGTCTGAAGCGACCTATTTTGTATGGTATAATTTATATGTGAAGCGGTTGGTGTATGAATATTTAACTACGAACTGTGGATGGGCGCCATTTTTTGATTACTGTTCAGATTTACCAATTACGACGTTGAAATTACAGTTATAAAATTTTGAGTGCGTGAAAATTCCATGTGTTGATCGATTTGACATGGAGAAAGTGGTTTTAATGTTTCCGGAAATGGATGAAACAGGTGTGTCGCGAGTTTCTGTGTTTACTGGCCTTGTAATTGTGGAAGTGGCAACACAGGATGGTTTTGGCATGTGTGACTTCAAGTGGTGCGACACAAGTATTCGTGAGATTTGACAGTGCCATGCTCATATTTCGTTTTTGGAAAGTGGAACATTCTCTGTTGTAGCTTCGAATTGAACTGTGTTGTGTACGTCATACTACAATGCCGTTGAATGCGCGTTACTGCTAATGGTTGGCATGAACTGACTGATTTTTTTTTTGGAAATCGCTTTTGTAAAATACCAAATTCCATTGGAATTATACACTTTTTTTGGATCGGCAAAATAGATTTTTAGCTGTGGGATTTTGAATTCACTATAAACAATAACTTTTAACCTTTAATAAAAATGTCTGAAGCGACCTATTTTGTATGGTATAATTTATATGTGAAGATTTTTAGAAGTTTGACAGCAGACGATTACTGTTTGATGTCTAAAAATAGAATCTCAAGGAAATTCTTCGGGGATTCCTTTGTTGACAATTCATAAAGTAGTTCCGGCTATATAGCCAAAAATAGTGCTAAACTGAGATTCATGGTGCTATGAATGCCACTTTTTATCATCACGTGATACGAATTTGACCAATCAATTAGAGATTGGAATTATATCTTGATGAATACAAAAATTACGCCATCAGGGAACGTCATACCTGATGACGTCATTTTATATTTGTAATTTTTCTTACTGAACGTTTTTATTTTAACCAAAAAAATAATTCAAAATAAAATATAAATTTTTAATGTTATTATTAGTATGTTTCAAATTTAATTATAAGTATTGTCTGTTATTTTTTTTACGTTCATCTGGGTATGTACAAAAAAAAAATCATCTGCAAACTTACGTGAGAACGCCTTCGACGATTCACACAGTTTGCGGATTATCTTCTTCTTTTGTTGTTGTTGTTGTTGTTGTTCATACCCCGATGAACGTAAACAAAATAACAGACAATCCTTAATTGGTATTAAAGCACCGAGTAAATGGCTCATTGGAAAACAAAATCAAATATCAAGTCATAAAAAATCATAAAAAAACAATGGTGTTTTATCCCGTCTGTTCCCATATCGTCCAAATATGTTGTTGAGATACTGGACTACCAAGAGTTATAACACACTGAAGACGATAGTTCTACATTGATGTTGCTTGTATTGACATTGGTATTTTTGACGATATTATTATTATTATTATTATAGTTATTATTATTATTATTATTATTTTTATTTTTTTTACTATTATTATTGTTGTGGTAGTAATGATGACAATGATGCGGATTATAGTGGGGATGATTTATTATTTCAGCCTGATCAATCAGCTAATCTGAATGTCCTCCCTACTGGTGACCGACCAGACGCAGATGATGATTTCCAGTCGGAGTCGGAGGAAACAGACAGTGAAACGGAGTCAAAACCTGTACAATTCTGCGGCCGGCCTCAGGTGCAGACAGATGCACCAATAAGAAGCGAATCTACTAAGTATGAAAGGTTTTGTTTAATGACACAACTAGATCACATTAATTTATTAATCATCGGCTATTGCATGTCAAACATTTGGTAATATTTTAGGTATAGTATTAGAGAGATAACCCGCTATATTTTTCCATCTGATAGACAGGATATGACATGTAATGGCTTTTGATATACCAGTCGTGGTGCACTAGCTGGAATAGCAAGTATGAGTACATTTATTTTTAGTGTGACTCCAGTCATCGATTGCAGCAATGGCTGTACACACCTAGACTGTGGATCATTGTTTCCGCTAGACAAATGAAAATGTATATTTTTTGTTTTAGTTTGAAAACATTATTTATCTCCACCTAAGTTTGAGTAGAGCAGACCATCTGTTACTGTACCACCAGTGTTTGAGTTGAGAAGACCATCTGGTACTGTACCACCATGGTTTGAGTAGAGAAGACCATCTGTTACTGTATCACCAGGGTTTGAGTAGAGAAGACCATCTGGTACTGTACCACCATGGT
Organism: Gigantopelta aegis; assembly: GCF_016097555.1. NCBI lineage: Eukaryota > Metazoa > Mollusca > Gastropoda > Neomphalida > Peltospiridae > Gigantopelta > Gigantopelta aegis. The sequence goes on from NC_054711.1 coordinate 37,227,706, forward strand.
TTGAGTAGAGAAGACCATCTGGTACTGTACCGCCATGGTTTGAGTAGAGAAGACCACCTGGTACTGTACCACCGTTGTTTGAGTAGAGCAGACCATCTGTTACTGTATCACCAGTGTTTGAGTTGAGAAGACCATCTGTTACTGTATCACCATGGTTTGAGTAGAGCAGACCATCTGTTACTGTATCACCAGGGTTTGAGTTGAGAAGACCATCTGGTACTGTATCACCATGGTTTGAGTAGAGAAGACCACCTGGTACTGTACCACCGTTGTTTGAGTAGAGCAGACCATCTGTTACTGTATCACCAGGGTTTGAGTTGAGAAGACCATCTGTTACTGTACCACCATGGTTTGAGTAGAGAAGACCATCTGTTACTGTACCACCATGGTTTGAGTAGAGAAGATCATCTGTTACTGTATCACCATGGTTTGAGTAGAGAAGACCATCTGTTACTGTACCACCATGGTTTGAGTAGAGAAGACCATCTGGTACTGTACCACCATGGTTTGAGTAGAGAAGATCATCTGTTACTGTACCACCATGGTTTGAGTAGAGAAGATCATCTGTTACTGTACCACCATGGTTTGAGTTGAGAAGACCATCTGGTACTGTATCACCATGGTTTGAGTAGAGAAGACCATCTGTTACTGTATCACCATGGTTTGAGTAGAGAAGACCATCTGGTACTGTACCGCCATGGTTTGAGTAGAGAAGACCATCTGGTACTGTACCGCCATGGTTTGAGTAGAGAAGATCATCTGTTACTGTACCGCCATGGTTTGAGTAGAGAAGATCATCTGGTACTGTACCGCCATGGTTTGAGTAGAGAAGATCATCTGGTACTGTACCGCCATGGTTTGAGTAGAGAAGACCACCTGGTACTGTACCACCATGGTTTGAGTAGAGAAGACCATCTGGTACTGTACCACCATGGTTTGAGTAGAGAAGACCATCTGTTACTGTACCACCATGGTTTGAGTAGAGAAGACCATCTGTTACTGTACCACCATGGTTTGAGTAGAGAAGACCATCTGGTACTGTACCACCATGGTTTGAGTAGAGAAGACCATCTGTTACTGTACCACCATGGTTTGAGTAGAGAAGACCATCTGTTACTGTACCACCAGTGTTTGAGTTGAGAAGACCATCTGTTACTGTACCACCAGTGTTTGAGTTGAGAAGACCATCTGTTACTGTACCACCATGGTTTGAGTAGAGAAGACCATCTGGTACTGTACCACCATGGTTTGAGTAGAGAAGATCATCTGGTACTGTATCACCATGGTTTGAGTTGAGAAGACCATCTGTTACTGTACCACCATGGTTTGAGTAGAGAAGATCATCTGGTACTGTACCACCATGGTTTGAGTAGAGAAGACCATCTGTTACTGTACCACCATGGTTTGAGTAGAGAAGACCATCTGTTACTGTATCACCATGGTTTGAGTAGAGAAGACCATCTGTTACTGTACCACCATGGTTTGAGTAGAGAAGACCATCTGTTACTGTACCACCATGGTTTGAGTAGAGAAGACCATCTGTTACTGTACCACCATGGTTTGAGTAGAGAAGACCATCTGGTACTGTACCACCATGGTTTGAGTAGAGAAGACCATCTGGTACTGTATCACCATGGTTTGAGTAGAGAAGACCATCTGGTACTGTACCACCATGGTTTGAGTTGAGAAGACCATCTGGTACTGTATCACCATGGTTTGAGTAGAGAAGACCATCTGGTACTGTACCGCCATGGTTTGAGTAGAGAAGACCACCTGGTACTGTACCACCGTTGTTTGAGTAGAGCAGACCATCTGTTACTGTATCACCAGGGTTTGAGTTGAGAAGACCATCTGTTACTGTACCACCATGGTTTGAGTAGAGAAGACCATCTGTTACTGTACCACCATGGTTTGAGTAGAGAAGATCATCTGTTACTGTATCACCATGGTTTGAGTAGAGAAGACCATCTGTTACTGTACCACCATGGTTTGAGTAGAGAAGACCATCTGTTACTGTACCACCATGGTTTGAGTAGAGAAGATCATCTGGTACTGTACCACCATGGTTTGAGTAGAGAAGACCATCTGGTACTGTACCACCATGGTTTGAGTAGAGAAGATCATCTGGTTTGACTGTACCACCATGGTTTGAGTAGAGAAGACCATCTGTTACTGTACTGTAGTAGAGAAGACCTGTACCACCATGGTTTGAGTAGAGAAGATCATCTGGTACTGTACCACCATGGTTTGAGTAGAGAAGACCATCTGTTACTGTACCACCATGGTTTGAGTAGAGAAGATCATCTGGTACTGTACCACCATGGTTTGAGTAGAGAAGACCATCTGTTACTGTACCACCATGGTTTGAGTAGAGAAGACCATCTGTTACTGTACCACCATGGTTTGAGTAGAGAAGATCATCTGGTACTGTACCACCATGGTTTGAGTTGAGAAGACCATCTGTTACTGTACCACCATGGTTTGAGTAGAGAAGACCATCTGGTACTGTATCACTATGGTTTGAGTAGAGAAGATCATCTGGTACTGTATCACTATGGTTTGAGTAGAGAAGATCATCTGGTACTGTATCACCATGGTTTGAGTAGAGAAGATCATCTGTTACTGTACCACCATGGTTTGAGTAGAGAAGACCATCTGTTACTGTACCACCATGGTTTGAGTAGAGAAGATCATCTGGTACTGTACCACCATGTACCACCATGGTTTGAGTAGAGAAGACCATCTGTTACTGTACCACCATGGTTTGAGTAGAGAAGACCATCTGTTACTGTACCACCATGGTTTGAGTAGAGAAGACCATCTGTTACTGTACCACCATGGTTTGAGTAGAGAAGATCATCTGGTACTGTATCACTATGGTTTGAGTAGAGAAGACCATCTGTTACTGTACCACCATGGTTTGAGTAGAGAAGACCATCTGTTACTGTACCACCATGGTTTGAGTAGAGAAGACCATCTGTTACTGTACCACCATGGTTTGAGTAGAGAAGACCATCTGTTACTGTACCACCATGGTTTGAGTAGAGAAGACCATCTGTTACTGTACCACCATGGTTTGAGTAGAGAAGATCATCTGGTACTGTACCACCATGGTTTGAGTAGAGAAGACCATCTGTTACTGTACCACCATGGTTTGAGTAGAGAAGACCATCTGTTACTGTACCACCATGGTTTGAGTAGAGAAGACCATCTGTTACTGTACACCATGTTTGAGTAGAGAAGACCACCACTGTACCACCATTTTTGAGTAGAGAAGACCATCTGTTACTGTACCACCATGGTTTGAGTAGAGAAGATCATCTGTTACTGTATCACCATGGTTTGAGTAGAGAAGATCATCTGTTACTGTATCACCATGGTTTGAGTAGAGAAGACCATCTGTTACTGTACCACCATGGTTTGAGTAGAGAAGACCATCTGTTACTGTACCACCATGGTTTGAGTAGAGAAGATCATCTGGTACTGTACCACCATGGTTTGAGTAGAGAAGACCATCTGGTACTGTACCACCATGGTTTGAGTAGAGAAGATCATCTGGTACTGTACCACCATGGTTTGAGTAGAGAAGACCATCTGTTACTGTACCACCATGGTTTGAGTAGAGAAGATCATCTGGTTTGAGTGTACCACCATGGTTTGAGTAGAGAAGACCATCTGTTACTGTACCACCATGGTTTGAGTAGAGAAGATCATCTGGTACTGTTTGACCACCATCTGGTACTTATCAGTAGAGAAGACCATCTGTTACTGTACCACCATGGTTTGAGTAGAGAAGACCATCTGTTACTGTACCACCATGGTTTGAGTAGAGAAGATCATCTGGTACTGTACCACCATGGTTTGAGTAGAGAAGACCATCTGGTACTGTATCACCATGGTTTGAGTAGAGAAGATCATCTGGTACTGTATCACCATGGTTTGAGTAGAGAAGATCATCTGGTACTGTATCACCATGGTTTGAGTAGAGAAGACCATCTGTTACTGTACCACCATGGTTTGAGTAGAGAAGACCATCTGTTACTGTACCACCATGGTTTGAGTAGAGAAGACCATCTGTTACTGTACCACCATGGTTTGAGTAGAGAAGACCATCTGTTACTGTACCACCATGGTTTGAGTAGAGAAGATCATCTGGTACTGTATCACCATGGTTTGAGTAGAGAAGACCATCTGTTACTGTACCACCATGGTTTGAGTAGAGAAGACCATCTGTTACTGTACCACCATGGTTTGAGTAGAGAAGACCATCTGTTACTGTACCACCAGGGTTTGAGTAGAGAAGACCACCTGGTACTGTACCACCAGGGTTTGAGTAGAGAAGACCATCTGTTACTGTACCACCATGGTTTGAGTAGAGAAGACCATCTGGTACTGTACCACCATGGTTTGAGTAGAGAAGACCATCTGGTACTGTACCACCATGGTTTGAGTAGAGAAGACCATCTGTTACTGTACCACCATGGTTTGAGTAGAGAAGACCATCTGTTACTGTACCACCATGGTTTGAGTAGAGAAGACCATCTGTTACTGTATCACCATGGTTTGAGTAGAGAAGACCATCGTTACTGTACCACCATGGTTTGAGTAGAGAAGACCATCTGTTACTGTACCACCATGGTTTGAGTAGAGAAGATCATCTGTTACTGTACCACCATGGTTTGAGTAGAGAAGATCATCTGGTACTGTACCACCATGGTTTGAGTAGAGAAGATCATCTGGTACTGTATCATTATGGTTTGAGTAGAGAAGACAATCTGTTACTGTACCACCAGGGTTTGAAAATATATATGAAGATCTTTAATATCCCAAATGCACCCAAATTACAGACCCTCTGGTTAATTTGATTTAGCCCAGACCATGGCATCGCACAATAAGTCTACCACTCAGTGGGCATTACGGCGATCAAGATCTAACCTCTATCCACTAATCCTTGTTCTGGACAGACGGCCAGACAGCTGTAACAGCGTCCTTAAATGTTGATAAAGTATATGCACAAAAAAGAGAAGATAATAGATATTTAATAAAAACATGGCGATAGGTTCTAAGACTGATTTTTCAGTTAAACTAATGTGTCCTATTTACACAAATTAAAAATGCTTTCAATGCATACATTTATCTTTTCGTAGCGGGTATTCTCTTGTACATGATCTGGTTCCACACACCCCAATGAGGATACAACACAGCATGGCCGTTGACGTACCAGTCATGCAGTACTGGAATGAGCGGCAAATAATCTAATGTATTCACTTACATGGCTAGATCTATTGCACCTCAGATGGAAGATCTACTTTTGTTCTGTACTGTTACCAGCTCATTTGGTGCCCAAACACGATGATTTTAAAGTTTTCGTCAAGTCATTGACTATACTATATTGAGTAACATACAAAACAGAATTTGTTATTTCTTTTGCTTTTTGTCAAATTCAGATATTACGTTTTCATGTACTGAATACTTTTTAAAATATATATATTTATATAATTTGAGTAGAACAGAATATACCATTTTATCTGTTTTTAGGAAGAAAACAAAATGGGATATCTTCAAAGAAAATTCCAACGAAGCAGCAAGTGTATCAGACGATAAAAAATGGAGAAATACTTATGTCATGTTGACTGTTACAATTTGCTGTTTCTTCTTTATCATCGTCCTGGCAACTGCAACCCTGTCGAAGCTGACCTTTCTCTTGATGACATACAACATTTACCCACGTGACAACTTCACATTTGAATATAACAATGAAACATATACTTTAAAATCGCACGATCACGTGATCGAGGTGAAGTGGGTATGGGCGTTGCTAATGGTGATATGTGCTCCATATTTGTTCACAGCATGTTCCTGTTTGTGGAGGCTGGTTTTCAAGAAAACAGGAAAACTAAAATTTGTTCCTCTACTGATGGTGAGTAATTTGTTGGTGTGTGTTAGCTGTGTGTGTAAATTCCGATTAAAATCAACCATTAAAGTCAATTACACAGAGATCTCCAAAAGTACCACATTTTATATTTCAGTTTAATGTTCATGTCTATATGCACTCAGATGTCTGGGCCTCGGTAATTGTAGTCTTAAACCCCACACATGCATTATGAAAATTCACTTTGTGTTGGAAGTCAATAAACTTTTCTGAAGCGTCTGTATTATTAATGTTCTTCTTTCTAGGCTATGGTTGCAGAAACACTCCACACGATTGGCTTGTGTCTTCTTGTTTTTTACGTCATACCCAGCTTCGATCCACTGATTGGCGCTCTCCTGTTGATCAACGTAGCGTTCGTCCCGGCTGTTTTGAAAATATTCGAGTCTAACGTCGACCGACATAGCTATGATGCCTTGCAGTCCAACAAAAAAGAGTCGTCTTGTAAAAAGGCTTGGGGAACCGTCATGGATGTAGTCATGGCAACATTACACGCAGGAGTAATAGGCGTCTGGTCTTACAAAGTGTACGTGGAAATGAACGATTTAATCTTGACCGTCCTCGTCCCAGTTTCCCTCATCTTGACGTCTGTATCCTGGTGGGACAATTATGTGCATACTCCAAAGATGAAGGGAAAGAAAACGAAATCCACAATGAACGGACACACGAAAGGAAAGGGAATAGAACCCGTGGAGAACGGACACACGAAAGGAAACGAAACAGACCTCGCGCATAACGAACACACAAAGCACATTAACCAAGATGAACTAAAAGGTAACATTTTTGCCAGACTCAAAAAGTCCATCAGAAAACGATGCACCAAGATCTATCTGATCACTTCATTATGGAAGATCATCCTGACGATGTCTATTCCAGCAGTGTTCCTGTCACTGGGCAGCAAAGGATGTCTGGAGATTTTCTTCTTCATTAATAGTGGTGTTCAGGAAAAGTGCTCGCCTTTTGGAAACATCACGCTGAAAAACAAGAATCCTGACATGCTGCCATTAATCATTGCATCAGTAAACATCCTGTTCAGCATCGTCTGCTACAAGGCAGGGAAGTCCGCCTGCAAGATCTTGGCACAGGTAAAACACGCTGGTTTAAGATGTCCAAGGACGTAAGCTATGATCCATACTTGTACATAGACAGAACTACATACCAGTTGTTTTCCCCATGTTGGTTATTGCACGAGTTTATTATAGTGCGAATGATTATTATACCATGAGACTGTGTACTGGTCGATTGGTATAAATATTGCATGGTATAAACGAGTGTAATAAAGATAATGGGAAAACAACTAGTATGTTGTTCTGTCAGTATTACTTACTATATATCTGATTACAAACAAGTTGGCAGACTTCAGCTTAAAGAGACATTCCTGAGTTTGCTGCATTGTAAGATGTTTCTAACTAACTGTTAGAATATATTTTGAAATAAAACATTTAACCTAGTACAAATATTAGAACGATCAGAAACACGTTTAATACACAGCCACTGATATTTTATGCAGAAAAATATATTTGATATGTAATTACAATTGTTAAAAAGTCTTTGTTAGTCGATAACATCTTAAAAATTGCAGCAAACTCAGGAATGTCCCTTTAAGTTAAATACTTCAGGTCCAAAATGTTATTTTGAACTGAGATTAAATTCGATTGGATTTTAAATTCACATCGTTGAAGTATGAATGAAAATTTCTCTCAAATATTTTGATGCGTACATAGATACATAATTAACTTTAAAGAGGTTAGACGTAACAACAGTAACGTGAATTTATAACAAAGGCATGAACCAATGTTGTATAAAACAATATAATAGTAGTAGCAAGCCTCGAAATTTGATGGAGTCTTATAACGCTTGATTACAAACAAGTTGGCAGACTTCAGATTAAGTTAAATATTTCAGGTCCAAAATGTTATTTTGAACTGAGATTAAATTCGATTAGATTTGAAATTCACTTCGTTAGATGAATGGAAATTTCTCTCAAATATTTTGATGCGTACATAGATACATAATTAACTTTAAAGAGGTTAGACATAACAACAGTAACGTGAATTTAAACTAAAGAGGATTTAAAATATTTAAACAAATGAGGATGATCTCAATCTTAAAACAATAAAGGCATGAATCAATGTTGTATAAATATATAATAGTAGTAGCAGTAGTAGTGTGTACCATGTTGTCAACTGATTTCACGAAAAAGCCCGAAATTGTCAAAAATGTACACTTTTGATTTCTTTTCGTTTCATCTTCATGTTATGCTCGACTGTTAAGAGGAGAATTGCCAGGTTTTTTGTGGGTTTTGTTTTGTTTTGTTTGCGGTTGTTGTTGTTGTTGTTGGGGTTTTTCTGTTTCTGGGTATTGTTTTTCATTATCATTATTATTATATATTTTTTTTTTTCTATGATTTTAGGTAGCATGTTTTTCGGTCCCGCTCTTACTATCCTTCCCCACAACAGTTGGTGTGTTGATCGCCAGTTACTCGGGACATAATGAGCTCTTCGGCTTTTTGGGGAGCGGTATTCAATGGTTAGAAACTGAAACAAGTATTGGCACTTTCCTGGAACATTTCACCATTGTGTACTGGATACCTGTGGGCATCGGTGCCTTCGTCTCGCTGATCTACACTGCAGGTCACATCTGGTTTCCACGATGTGTCAGAATGGCAAGAACAGACAAGTGAGTGATCTTTGGTCTGCTGTTAACATATCTGATTTCACCATAAAATAGTGCGTTTATTTTGTTATCATTATATATCTGGTTTGGGTCAGGAAGATCTGAATAACAAAACCGTAATACATGGCCAGGGCCGTATCTGCACAATGCAGAGTCTAATGCACATTTAGCAAAATAGTAGTTGATTCTATGAAACTCCATTTAGTGCCTCGTCTATAGGAGGACAGCCACTCGAGTAGATCCTTTACTGGAGGTTCCATCCCTATTGCATCGTCAAAACGACTAGTTTACTAAATCAAAATTAGCATTGGACAGAGCTCAATACGTTTGCTGTGCACTCATGAATCTCTGTCAAAACAGTGATGATATCTGGTGTTCCACCCAGAACCTTTATTACAATTTTTACGAGATACTGATTTTTATTCTAAAATTTAATTTTATCTATCTGTGATATTTGTATTTTCGCACAGTTCTTTACACTGTGCTTTTATTTAACTTGAATTTTTACATTGATGTTGATCATCACTTATGTTTTGCATTTACCATAGTTTGACTCCCAATAGCCGATGTACTTTTCGTTCTGGGATGTCGTTAAACATTCTAATCTTCAAAATAATAAAAATTAATAAAACTTTAAAAAAATTTCCTTTATGATATCAGGTTTGCTGATCTTTGTAATATTTAAATAACCCAGTGTTTGTAAATTATTTGTTATTGTTATTACTAAGTAACACCATTTCCAACTGTAGCTTTTTCGCCGTCACTCTCGAACATCCCCCCCCCCCCCCCCCCAAACCCCCTCCCCTGGCCCGGAGTTAGTCACTGGCGATGTCAGAGGCTAAACTCGAGACAGGCGTGTTCGAAACCTTCGTGATATATGAGCACGTTGAACGAGTTACTCACTCACTCACTCACTCTAACTGTGGTATGCGGTCACGTATAAATGGGTGCATTTCATTCCATTTCAACTTATTTTCGAGCTTATAACCAGTTAAGGTTCAAGCACGCTACACACATCAGCTATCTGGGCTGACTGTCCAGGGCAGTGGGTTAGTTGTTAGTTGGTTCGTGGTTAGTGGTTAGTGAGAGAGAAGAGGGCGTAGTGACCCTACGCCTACCCAATGTGCCATTAAGGACATTCCTGAGTTTGCTGCATTGTAAGATGTTTCCTATTAATAAAATATTTCTACGATTAAACTTACATATTAAATACATTTTCTTGTTTAGAATATCCGTGTCTGTCTATTCAATGTGTTTCTAGTCGTCTTAATATTTGTAAGGAGCCCAAACTGGATTTTGTCTTCAAATAATTTCGTACGTACGTAAAAATATATTTTAGGAAATAAAATGAAATTTGACCTAGCACAAATATGAGAACAATCAGAAACATGTTTAATATACAGCCACTAATATATTATGCAGAAAAATGTATTTGATATGTAATTACAATCGTTAAAAAGTATCTGTTAGTCGATAACATCTTAAAAATTGCAGCAAACTCAGGAATGTCCCTTTAAAAATACAACGTATTTTTGTAAACTGTATACGCAACTTTAATTCCAGTCCGCCTTTACTCGATATTCAAATGGCGTATGAATATGTGACGTTGTGTCTTTTTAAATGGGAATGACGTCAACTATACTTACATAAAAAAAACTCTAGTACTTGGCGTTTTTCATTTTCATAATGCTGGACAGATTTCAAAGTAAAGAGTCTGTTAAACCTTTTTGTTTGATGATTATGAATACATACGTCAATTCTGGTGTGTAGCCAAAATACGTTTGCTTACATGTCAATAAAAGTAGTGCCGTGACCTGATTACTAGTAATTTATATCTAATTTGCAACGTTATCAACTTCTGAAAGTATGTGATCTAAAAAAAAAATCACATACATCAATCTAATTAAAATTAGCTCCACTATTACATGTGGATCTAACAGCAGCCCGTTGGAGCTCATGTCCAGTTGACCTTTCATTCGACCAATCAAAACCTTACTTGCAAAATCATTAGATCTACTGGTAGACCAGTAGAACTAATTTTAATCAGATTGCACATACATGTACTTTATTACACTGGATGTACTACCTATTACCGGGTATATGATAGAAGTAAAACGGTGCCAATGCTGGTCTCCAACAGCTGTGTAATGGTACATGTTAAAATAGGAGAGCTGAAACACTATGAGTTGGAGGGTTTATTTTTCGATTTGCAGACTTTTCCTTCGGCCTCTGTACTGCGGAATTCTTCTAGAACAGTCGATGATGATGAACAGACGTCGAGACGAAGAGGAACTGGGAGAGCACAAGGTATTACTAAATTACTAAAATAATTACATGTTATCCATTATGCCCGGCGCAGACGAGCGTTTTTTTAACGCATGCGTCTTGCGTTAAAAAACGCATCCGTACGAACGCAGTAAAAACGCATCGTGTGCGACCCCGTGTGCGTTTTTAGCGCTACTCCGATTTTTCAAATATCAAACATGTTTGATTTTAGACGCACAGACGCATCCGTCTCCTGTCGCATCCGTCTAAAAACGCACGTGTGCGCCTACTTGCGTCTGCGTTGCGTTCACATTTTTATATTGACCAATCATCTGTCTATTCAGTAACATGCTTTTCAAAATGGCCTCTCCAACTGACAGTTTAACATTTAACAATTATTGGTTTCAGTGATGAATAGAACTGTGAAAACAGACCCGACCATTAAGAATGACTAACATGTAAATGTTTCAACACAAATAATTTCCAACGGCTCATCTTTAAAACAAAGACTAGGCATGTGTAATTAATAACATTTCTAAATAGATGAAATTAAAAAATATAAATTATTGCATTCATTGTACTATGCCTAATAATAATAATTAAAACAAACAATTGTGAAATAAGAAAGATTTATATCGTAATAGTATATTGTACATAATGTTTTAAATAAAGTTTATTATGTTTTAAAATGTATTAATAAATTACATTTAATCTTTGTTATTTTTCCTAGAGTAAAGTATAAATAAATTAATTAATAAAAGAAATCGTCAGTCGATCGCAGGAACGCATCATAGGAAGGCACACGAGACGCATCCGCCTGCGTTGAGTCTGCGTTTTTTAACTCAGACGCATGCGTTAAAAAACGCTCGTCTGCGCCGGGCATTAGAGCTCACGAGATTGCATAACGCGTTACCAGAAAAACACAAAACCCAGAAACAGAAAACCAAAGATTATAAATTAGTAGCCTCTCTCTATCTCTATCTCTCTCTCTCTCTCTCTCTCTCTCTCTCTCTCTCTCTCTCTCTCTCTCTCTCTCTCTCTCTCTCTCTCTCTCTCTCTCTCTCGCTCTCGCTCTCTCTCGCTCGCTCGTTTTTGCGGCCCCTTTTAAATATATGTCCAGAAGAGAATCTCTTAAATATGCGCTTAAAAGTTCAACCTTCCTAACAGTCATATCTTTCTTTCAAAGCGAAAGAGTTGGTAAGACATGGTTTGCTGCAAAAACTGGAGCTGGTCCTTAACAAATTTTGTTTCATATTTTATGGTCACGAATCTTTCTGTAACGAAATTTGTTTCCGTTGATGTACAAAATTGTTAAAAAAAACCCAATCTGTTCAATTAAAAACAATCGTAATTGTCTTGTTAGGCACCATGCACACTTGTAAAAGTCCTGATGGGTTAATAATTTTAATATACTTAAATGTTGATGAAAAAAATACTGGTAACGACAAAAGAACGAAAGAAATGTTTTATTTAACGACGCACTCAACACATTTTATTTACGGTTATATGGCGTCAGACATATGGTTAAGGACCACACAGATTTTGAGAGGAAATTCGCTGTCGCCACTACATGGGCTACTCTTTCTGATTAGCAGCAAGGGATCTTTTGTTTGCGCTTCCCACAGGCAGGATAGCACAAACCATGGCCTTTGATGAACCAGTTATGGATCACTGGTCGGTGCAAGTGGTTTATACCTACCTATTGAGCCTTGCGGAGCACTCACTCAAGGTTTGGAGTCGGTATCTGGATTAAAAGTCCCATGCCTCGACTGGGATCCGAACCCAGTACCTACCAGCCTGTAGACCGATTGCCTAACCACGACGCCACCGAGGCCGGTTGGTAACGAACATGTGCAATTTAAAATTACGGAGGCCGTCGAACGTATTTGATTCAAAAGAAAACATTTGGATATGTAACACGTATATTTCATTCCATGAAATTAAGCCTGAGACATCATTTAGTATAATAAAAAGTGTCTGAAACATAACATTTCACACGCAATCTGTCAAAAACGGTGCTATTCTGACGTGTATAAGGAAAGTGGACGATTTCCAGGTTTTAAAAAAGAGTGTCGATAGATCAAGAGAACGCAAGCATTAAATATCTGATGAATTGTTTTGCTTTCCGAGCTTAATTTTGTTTTAAACTATGGGCGCGTCAAATGCACAGGTTTATTGAGAATGTGTATTTAATAGTGTTGGACGCTCTTTCAGATGGTTGGCAAATGGGACATAGAGAACGCCTGTATAAATCCATGATACCTCAAAATATGGTATTTTTGTATCTTTTATTGTACTAATAAGTGATATTAAAACATGGAAAGTCGAGGTGGTACCTTTAATAAGTGTTGGATGCTCTTTCAGATGGGTGGCAAATGGGACATAGAGAACGTCTGTATAAATCCATGATACCTCAAATTATAGTATATTTGTATCTTTTATTGTAGTAATATGTGATATTAAAACATGGAAAGTCGAGGTGGTACCTTTAATAAGTGTTGGACGCTCTTTCAGATGGGTGGCAAATGGGACATAGAGAACGTCTGTATAAATCCATGATACCTCAAATTATAGTATATTTGTATCTTTTATTGTAGTAATAAGTGATATTAAAACATGGAAAGTCGAGGTGGTACCTTTAATAAGTGTTGGACGCTCTTTTAGATGGGTGGCAAATGGGACATAGAGAACGTCTGTATAAATCCATGTTACCTCAAATTATGGTATTTTTGTATCTTTTATTGTACCAATAAGTGATATTAAAACATGGAAAGTCGAGGGTTCAACTTTAATAAATGTTGGACGCTCTTTCAGATGGGTGGCAGATGGGTTAAAGAGCTGGCTAGACAAACGCATACAGAAGAAGATGACGACGATCAGATACAGAGCGAGCTGCTCGACCCGTCCGCGGCCAAGGATAAACTGCGGACAGATTCGACTCCCATGATCTTCATCTGCGCCACCATGTGGCACGAGACGGAAAACGAGATGCTACAGATGCTCAAATCAGTCTTCAGGTACGTCTTTTATATATAAAAATTATTTCATTTCATTTCTGTTTTTTATTTATTTATTGTATTTTATTTTATTTTATTTTATTTTATTTATTTATTTGCGATGGTGGAAGTGGCGAAGTGAATTATATCTAAAAATATTACTTTTTGTAAGATAAAGAGAGAGAGAGGTTAAGAGAGAGAGCTAGACAGAGAGAGATAGAGAAGAGAGAGACGAGAGAGAGAGAGAGAGAGAGCTGCTCGACCCGAGAGAGGCCAAGGATAAACTGCGGACAGATACTCCCATGAGTGGCATCTTGTGGCACGAGACGGAAAACGAGATGCTACAGATGCTCAAATCAGTCTTCAGGTACTAAAAATATTTCATTTCATTTCTGTTTTTTATTTATTTATTTATTTGTTTATTTTAATTTTATTTTATTTTATTCATTTATTTGCGATGGTGGAAGTGGCGAAGTGAATGATATCTAAAAATATTACTTTTTGTAAATAACGAACAGAGAAGAGAGAGAGAGAGAGAGAGAGAGAGAGAGAGAGAGAGAGAGAGAGAGGGGGGGGGAGAGAGAGAGAGAGAGAGAGGGGGGGTACTATATGAGTGGCCGTTTTACCATTTATCTTACAACGAATGCTTAAACACGTAAACGATAAAAGCGATATTTTAAGGAACGGCCACAAATTTAAACGGCCACAAATTTAGTATTCTGTTTATCACCCACCTACAATTACCGTGGCATTTGTTGCATATACTGAAAATGTAAATATGTACGATGCCATAACCTCATTTTACTGGCGTATGAATACATCAACTGATGTTAATGGAGTATCCGTTTAACATAGCGGTCTACTTCCGTGAACTTATAAATAACTCGTAATAGTAGCGAAATACAAAAACATATAATAATAATAATAATAATAATAATAATAAACGTAATTTTATCTAACAAAGTGCGTTTAATAAATTATATTTATCTCGCCTTCATGTAAAATTCTTTAATCTCATTGGTTGTTTGCCGTTGGACAAATCCCTTATCCCCCTGTGGGCGGAGCCAAATTCTCTTATACCCCGTCTGTAATTTCCAACAGTTTCCAGCCACCCCATTTAATGCTAAAGCAATAATTAGATTATAAATAACATTGATAATCAATTAAGTATACATAATTAATTTTATTTTTACTATAAAATACACTATTTCAATACTTTTAAAAGCTGCAATGTTGAATTCGGCCACCTAATTACGGTCGTGGTGTTATTGTATTAATGCGCGATTAGCAACAGTTTTTTATTTTATTATTTTATTTTTAATATTTTTATTAGTTTACTACATACATTTCTGATATAAAAAAAAGTGGTTTTAAAAAAATATATATATATTAATATCTGTTTCAGACAATTTCGTATTACAAACATTTGAAGTTAAAAACTCGTTTATCGATGGAACTATTTTTCGTCACTGGCAAGTGGTTTCGTTCGCGTCCGCGTGGTACGGCCCCGTTAATAAATTGTTAACAATTATTGTCTGGCGTTATTTTGATTATTTGGCTATATGGTTTAACATGTCGGCAAGATAAATTCGTTGTAGAAGCATCTCTCGGGGTATATGGCTTTTTATGTACCCTCTGTGTGTTCGTTTACTCACTCGGGGTAAAAGAACACACAGAGGGTACCCCTCGTGATGCTTCTACAACTTATAATATATAATGTGTGTAATTATATATATATATATATATATATATATATATATACACACACACACACACACGCACACACGTGTATATGTGCGTGTGCGTGCCCCCTCCCCCCATTTGGCACCTTTTACGCCCGAGTATATCATATCTTACCGTAATTTCACTTCAAATCCGTATTTCGTAAATAGTATTTTTTTTTATTAAATACCAACTTTTCTAAAAGCACAGTCAGGTGCTTTAGTAATTCTCAAACAAAAACATTTCATTAGCAATTTTGTCCTTGGAATTTTCCTGAGTTCTGAAAACTGAAATGTCAAGTACCCAGTTTATTGTTATTGTAAAGTGATGTAAAGTTACGTCATTGAAATAATAACGTCATTCAAATGCTGATTTCACGATGGTGTGTTTCGGAAATTAGAGAATGGATGTTGAGTATTAAATCAACATTTAGATACAAAACATTATTTACATGCTAATCACCCAATAGCTCAACAAAACATCATTGAAAATATGGAAATGTTTGATTTAAAAGACCCATTTAGAGGTTCTTTGAAGATACACGTGGCGCAAAAAATACCGCTCAAACAAGCTAGACTAGATTTTTTTTCTTGTCCCAGTTATCTGCTCTCCCAATAGTGCTATTAGTAGTTGAGCCTGTTCTGGGGAGGGGAGTCCTACTTTGACTCTCCCAATAGTGCTATTAGTAGTCGAGCCTGTTCTGGGGAGGGGAGTCCTACTTTGACTCTCCCAATAGTGCTATCAGTAGTCGAGCCTGTTCTGGGGAGGGGAGTCCTACTTTGACTCACCCAATAGTGCTATTAGTAGTCGAGCCTGTTTTGGGGAGGGGGTCCTACTTTCACCCCCATATTTGCCACACCCACCTTTAGAAGCCTGTTTACCAAAACGGTTTTGTTAACATATATATGATCAGGAATACAAACAATCAGATCTACATAATGTTCTCTCCGGGTGGAACTTAACTCATTCTGAAGCTGGTCTAAATTCTATTATTTTATTGTCTGACGCAACTACCTGCAAATAAAATTATTTATCTACTTGGTATACATTACGTAATTTGGCCCTTTGGGTTTCTGTCGTCAGCCGCAAAGCTTTCTTTCGTAATTTCGTACTCCATGATTCGTCATTCTTTTCTGAGTTTACCGTTAAACCAATGTTTGTCATTTGGTCGAATAGTATTTGTCCGATTAGGCATACATTTGTTAATATTTAAAAACACAAAGTATCTATTGGCAGGATTCGAACCTACTGCGCCGGTTCACATGGCGTTTGACCTTAACCGATCGGCCATCGGGACATCCACAAAAATAGAAGCTCAATTAACCGTAGTTAAGAATGTCTGCTGTCAAACAGTCGGTTCGAAACTAATGTAATAGTTTGGTATTAATGCAATATATTAATACACTATTTAATTATGGATTTAAACTTTTCTCAAGCGATATCAATTTTCCACGGAATTATTTCTTGCCGGGGATCTTCTTTTTTTTTCAATATTAAATTACTTAGGTTTTAAAAATAGCCTTTATCATGCAAGCAAACTTTCTTTTCGAATGCTCTATTATTGCATACACTACTATTTATTATAACGTACGTAACTTTGTTTGTTTGTAAATTGAATTACTCCACTTTCTTTGATTTCACATGTTTTTAAAATAATAGGATAAGTATATGATAAAATTCTCTGTTATACAGACTCCCACCCAAAAACAAACAAAAAAACACACACACACAACAACAAAAATTAAACAAAATGCACCCCCCAAAAAAAAAACAACAACAACAAACAAACAAAACGAAAAAAAGAGAGAAAAAACTCCCAAAACAACAAAAACTAGACCATGAATCTTTCACATATAGTGTCTATTCTTAGAATGGATTCTGATCAAAGTGCTAGAAGAACCGCCCAGATTTTCTTCAACGTAACGGATCCGGACTATTACGAGTTTGAAGGTAGGGTTTCGCACAGCAGTTTATTATCATTTTGTTTATCGTCGGTATTGTAAATGTAAAACAAATATAATACTTTTGTATTAAAAGGTATCAACTGTGTA
Organism: Gigantopelta aegis; assembly: GCF_016097555.1. Lineage (NCBI taxonomy): Eukaryota > Metazoa > Mollusca > Gastropoda > Neomphalida > Peltospiridae > Gigantopelta > Gigantopelta aegis. The sequence continues at coordinate 37,245,345 of NC_054711.1, forward strand.
CTTTTAACTAAGAAACTAAAGAAAACTGAGAAATTAAAGACACTGTCCTCAGCTTGTTGCCAACATTGTTAAAATGTTTCCCACTAACAGAACCTTTTTAATGCTTTGAATTTTATGTACATACACCGTTTTGTTTTTCAAAATATATTCCCAGCACACGTGTTTTTTGACGATGCTTTCGAAGCCCATGCGGACGATGACTATGACTACAAAGTAAACAATTTCGTCAAACAGCTTGTGCGAGTGATGAACGTCGCTGCAAGGTGAGTCTGATGACGTCATAATTAATATCGTCAACTATCTCACACAGTATCTTTGAATATTTACCTTTTTATATATATATAAAGAGGCTGGATTTAACTCAGTCGGTTGAGTGTTCGCTTGACGTGCATGCGTTATAGAATCGAACCACCTCGGTGGATCCATTCAACTGATTGGATTTGTTATCGCTCCAACCACAACTGGTCAAAGACCGTCGTATGTGCTTTCTAGTCTGTGGAAAAGTGCATATAAAAGATTCCTTCCTGCATTAGGTAACATGTAGCGTGTTTCCTCTGATGACTACCAGGGGCGTAGGCTAGGGGGGTTTGGGGGATTCGGACCCCCCCCCCCCCCCCCCCCCACACACACACACACATTGAAGTAATTGGTTCGCTTTCAGAACTAAAACATACAGGTTTATACATATGGAGGTTTCTGGTGGCGCAAAAATAAAATAGAAAAAGGTCCACTTGGTTCATATTCGACCCCCCCCCCCCCCCCCCAGGTCCAGATCACGCTACGCCCCTGACTACGAAAATGTTTGACATCCAATAGCCGATGATTAATTAATCAATGTGCTCTACTGGTGTCGTTAAACAAAACAAACGTTTGATATATATTAATTAATGACCATCTCAGTTACAACCAAAAAGGCGCCTACAAGTAGTTGTGCATTTTTGCATATTCTGTATCTACAGAATATTAACCGACATGGCATGTATATATTACACATTATTATATATAAACACATCAGTGTGATTTTAGCTCTATTTTTAATTACCATACATTTCCATGCATATTTACGGTGTCTGTCTTTTCACCTATCATGTATTAAATATTAATGTAAGGCAGTGTCACTTCTTACAGATATATTTTTTCAATATATTCTTCATAAACAGAACAATAACTTTAGTGTTTTGCATCCAAGTATAGTAGACCATGGGCCAGACCAGATATCGCTACCTCTAAAGGTGGCAAAACTTCAATGGTGCCAATTTATTTGTTCCACCAATATAAGTAAAAATAATGTGATAGCCTTTCCAAATGAGCAGCTTTTTCATTGTTCTTGTATGAACCCTGTTTTAATGCATGCATCATAGTAATGTGTATTTCTGATTATATACTACCTCCCATAATATTATGCCCAGAGGTTTCAGCTGCCCCTCATGCACCTAGATGTATATGCTGAATTCACGCAAGGATACTTTTCAGTTCAAATTGACTCCACCAACTCTTACAGAAGAATCACTGATCGCCGAATACAGGACCCTGTACCGGAGAACAGTGGGGAACATGATAGGCCAAGGCAGTTCCAAACTGTCTCATCCAGCTCTGCAGGGTCCAAGAATCAGCAAAGATGAAACATGTAAGGACCTCGTTAATCTATTGGACAACAACTAGGTGAATCCTTTCTCTCCTGAAAAAAACTGTCCTGGTTAACCTGTCCAGTGACACCGACCCACTGTTTCTTCACCTGGTACGGCCAGGAATCTCCTGGGGGCACCCAACGTAGGACAAAAGCGTATCAGATGTATACATGGACAAGCTTAAAGAAGAATCCACCATTGGTGAAATTCCGAGGAAAGATGACCAAGCAAAGACTGAATATATTCTCGAATATCAGACTAAAACCATTCTATGGCGAGAAATACCAAGATGTCGTTCTGAAGGCCAACTGAGTCCCATAACCATGAGCATTCCCAAGGTTTGACTGACCCTTCGAAAAACAATTCAGTCTGGACGTTTCTCCTGCTCAAGCTATCCCGACTCCATCAACCCTGCATAACGAATGGGATGAATTTGGTGCAAAACATTGATGACAACAAAACGCTATCACTGTATGAGTGAAGATAATCAGTGTGTTGATGTTGTCGTTGATGCATACTGGCAGCCGTCAGTCAAAGATGCTGACAGACTCGACGGTGGTGCTAGCGCAACACTTCAGTTCAACAGCATTGCAGTGGGACACACCTTCTAGCAATGGAGAACGTTCGTGTGCACTTCTTGCAACAAGTCCAGCTTCGTCATGTTCTTGGTGCAAAAGTGGAAATTCCCATGATACAGAGCAATACTGCAAGGCATGTGTGTGTGTGTGTGTCTTTTGAAGAAACCTGCTACAAGATGACAGAGGATAAATTGATGCAAATGGCAGACCTGCAGAAGAAACAGACAATTGTTTCTCATGTACGCATTGCATGCTGGAAGTCAGTCATAGTCATATTCGAGGGCTCTAATGTCATTATGCTCTGTCTTGCCTTCCAAATGGATATCCCGTTTTATTTACCAGAAGTGTGGAAAACAGAACCACACAGTTTGTTAACATGACCAAACTGACAACCTCAGTGGGAGACATCTGAGTCAGGCTAACTGGCCTAAAGATCTTTTATATGCATCATCCCACATACAGGATAGCACATTCTATGACCTTTGATATATCAGTCATGGTGATACCTCAGTCGAATGCTCTACTGATTCAGCTACACACACACCCTTTATGAATTACCTGTGCTACAAGCTCTTCTGTACTAAAAGAGGAGAAGTGGAGTCCAGTCATCTGCCATCATGTCGAGACTCATGCACATTCTTTGAGCCAACTACCAGGCAGCAATCTGGAAGTGCTATCTGCAGGCTCACCTTGTGGTGCCGAAAACTACTGAGTCGGGGCGGACAAGTGATGATGGCAAACTTGCCATTCACTCGATGCATTTGCTGGCTTGCAAGTGTGTGCCTGGCCAATATACTAACATGCACAATCATGTACAAGTTGCTGACCTGCAGTAACCAGGAATTACAGGAAGACGAGGCTTCCAACTTCAAACGTGGCGATTCGGATGATGATATAGATGGGCAATTTTATGATTGACCTTGTTGTTATTCTGGTATTGTGCTAATCGTCAGCTTAGTATCATCCTTTTGGAAAGTGCTTCCCCACAGAAAACACACACTATAATTACTGTTTAACCATTTCATGATCGCAGCTAGTGGTACATCTTTATTATATTTTTATGTGAATGATGATCTCAGTCAACTACTGTGACATTCCATAGTATTACTAAGTATTATTTATCTGAAATTGTTTCCATTGAAACCACCATCAGAATACTGCATTAAGAACAGTTTGAAACCACCTTTAAATAATAGGAAGAATGATTTGATAATAATATGTTTTGCTCCAATATCATCTTCATGTTAATGTGGCGATTTTCAGCAGTTTTTGTAACAATCAACTATATTATTAGCTGCTTTGGCATCCCCAATTACACTGTATGATTTGTCTGAATTTAAAAGTTGATTATGAAGATTAATGCTATGACCTACGACACCTGAGTCTACTTAAGCTGTCATTCAGCAAAGGCTATCACATCAAAATACCTCACACACATTGACTAGTCTAAAAATCATTACTAGAGTTTGCCACGTTTGGTGGTACCAATAACTTGAATAACTTGAATTTCTTGTCTGGGCCCATGGTCGTATGGTCAAAACTAGGTGGTGGTTAATGAATTTTCAGGTGTGTGTGTGTGTGTGCGCGTGTGTGTGTGATTAGAGAGAGAGAGAGAGAGAGAGAGAGAGAGAGAGAGAGACAGAGAGACAGACAGACAGAGGTTATTACCCTCATATTTTCTGCTTCGTCGAACACAAATTGTATTGTTCAAGCTTCTGGTGAGCATAATACATTATTTTTATTCCTAATATAAATATTGACGATACAGAAACACACGAGGGTAATAATCTCTTTATCGTATAATCTCAAGGTTAACTTTAATTCCAGTCAGCCATTACTCGATATTCAAATGACGTAAGAATATGTGACCCTGTGTTGTTTTGAATGGAAATGATGTCATTTTGGATATCCTTACTTAAAAATACACTTTTGCATAACGTTGAAGAGGGCTTCCTGCTTTCGATCTCTCAGAGGTGTGACGTAGCCCAGTGGTAAAGTGTTCGCTTGTAGCTCCACTTAAAGACTACGATCAGACACAGGAAGCGATGGAGTCAGGTGTGTTTTATAAACATAGCTCCACTTAAAGACTACGATCAGACACAGGAAGCGATGGAGTCAGGTGTGTTTTATAAACATAGCTCCACTTAAAGACTACGATCAGACACAGGAAGCGATGGAGTCAGGTGTGTTTTATAAACATAGCTCCACTTAAAGACTACGATCAGACACAGGAAGCGATGGAGTCAGGTGTGTTTTATAAACATAGCTCCACTTATAGACCACGATCAGACACAGGAAGCGATGGAGTCAGGTGTGTTTTATAAACATAGCTCCACTTAAAGACCACGATCAGACACAGGAAGCGATCAGACACAGGAAGCGATGGAGTCAGGTGTGTTTTATAAACATAGCTCCACTTAAAGACCACGATCAGACACAGGAAGCGATGGAGTCAGGTGTGTTTTATAAACATAGCTCCACTTAAAGACTACGATCAGACACAGGAAGCGATGGAGTCAGGTGTGTTTTATAAACATAGCTCCACTTAAAGACTACGATCAGACACAGGAAGCGATGGAGTCAGGTGTGTTTTATAAACATAGCTCCACTTAAAGACTACGATCAGACACAGGAAGCGATGGAGTCAGGTGTGTTTTATAAACATAGCTCCACTTAAAGACTACGATCAGACACAGGAAGCGATGGAGTCAGGTGTGTTTTATAAACATAGCTCCACTTAAAGACTACGATCAGACACAGGAAGCGATGGAGTCAGGTGTGTTTTATAAACATAGCTCCACTTAAAGACTACGATCAGACACGGGAAGCGGGTGTGTTTTTATAAACATAGCTCCACTTAAAGAGCGATGGAGTCAGGTGTGTTTTATAAACATAGCTCCACTTAAAGACTACGATCAGACACAGGAAGCGATGGAGTCAGGTGTGTTTTATAAACATAGCTCCACTTAAAGACTACGATCAGACACAGGAAGCGATGGAGTCAGGTGTGTTTTATAAACATAGCTCCACTTAAAGACTACGATCAGACACAGGAAGCGATGGAGTCAGGTGTGTTTTATAAACATAGCTCCACTTAAAGACTACGATCAGACACAGGAAGCGATGGAGTCAGGTGTGTTTTATAAACATAGCTCCACTTAAAGACTACGATCAGACACAGGAAGCGATGGAGTCAGGTGTGTTTTATAAACATAGCTCCACTTAAAGACTACGATCAGACACAGGAAGCGATGGAGTCAGGTGTGTTTTATAAACATAGCTCCACTTAAAGACTACGATCAGACACAGGAAGCGATGGAGTCAGGTGTGTTTTATAAACATAGCTCCACTTAAAGACTACGATCAGACACAGGAAGCGATGGAGTCAGGTGTGTTTTATAAACATAGCTCCACTTAAAGACTACGATCAGACACAGGAAGCGATGGAGTCAGGTGTGTTTTATAAACATAGCATAGCTCCACTTAAAGACTACGATCAGACACAGGAAGCGATGGAGTCAGGTGTGTTTTATAAACATAGCTCCACTTAAAGACTACGATCAGACACAGGAAGCGATGGAGTCAGGTGTGTTTTATAAACATAGCTCCACTTAAAGACTACGATCAGACACAGGAAGCGATGGAGTCAGGTGTGTTTTATAAACATAGCTCCACTTAAAGACTACGATCAGACACAGGAAGCGATGGAGTCAGGTGTGTTTTATAAACATAGCTCCACTTAAAGACTACGATCAGACACAGGAAGCGATGGAGTCAGGTGTGTTTTATAAACATAGCTCCACTTAAAGACTACGATCAGACACAGGAAGCGATGGAGTCAGGTGTGTTTTAAAACATAGCTCCACTTAAAGACTACGATCAGACACAGGAAGCGATGGAGTCAGGTGAGATGGCATCTGCCATTGAAACCCATGATAAATTGCCCAACTTCCAATGAAGATTGCCAATAGAACTTTTTCTCGTTGGCACTAACAATATACACCATTGCGAACATACATTATGTAAGCATTTATTTTCACTCCACAATTGACAACATTTCCGTCTCAGTTTTTTGCTATATGACAGCATCTGGCTGTAATGCAGGTCCGAACAGGTCGTTTATTAACCGATTCACTCCGGCTGTCTCTTGCGCTATACACCCATGTCCCAAAAGGTCAATGCACAATATTACAAAATAACATGGGAAAAAATCAGCCAGAAGACTTACCATTAAACATACATATTGTTTTAATTCTTCCCCAATTCCTAGAAGTGAGTATATGAACCACAACATGTGTCACAATTAGGAACTAAGGTGGACGTGGTGAATGAACTCTCACCCGGAAGTGATCTGTGTAGTGAGACCTTAGCTAGTAGCTACAGTCCAGAATGCTCAGTTTAGGTTATGGTGGCATAGTTTGCCAAAACCATATTCCAAAGAAATGTATACCACCAACCCTAATCAGGCATGAAAAGTGTTCACATAAAAAGGCAGCTTTACGTGCACCATATATGTTCATGCAGGTGCTATGCTTGGCAAAAAAGAAAAAAGAAGAAGAGATAATTAATAGCAATACAATTTTGCATATTTTTAAATGCATGTCAAACGCTTTCTACCGGCAACCAAACAATCTGCAAGTAAAAGGCTGGCAATCAGCAATTCCTCAACCACATCAGTAATCTACTTTTTATTACATGTTATCACTCCCGATTTTATTTCCTTACGACTGATTGATGAAAAAGTAAGATTAAATATTGATACCGACTAGTAATCATTCTTTTAATATCCCACTTGTTATCTGTATTTTGGTCAAACGAATCATCGACTGAAATAAAACCTAAAAAAACATTGGTCCAACCATTGATAATTAATAGATATTGCACTCGAAGTTTGTGGTTGCCGGTAGTATTTTAAAGAAGAATGACTCGTCAGCCAAGCAAAGCGATGATTCATGTGATAATCACTGACTAAGCGGACCAAAGCCTATGTGTTTGGTTGTCGGTAGGGGAAGGGAAACGCATTTCACGTGCACATGTCCAATGAGGTTTCAAGCACGCCCATCTCGGGCTTAAGGGACTAGGGTAAGTTTGGAGTGGGCAGAATTTGGAATCAAGTTGGTAAATGCTGAAAATAACTTGTTTGGTCAAAATTAAAGGTGATTTGAGCAATTTAGATGGACTGCCAAAAACAAAAAGTATCGGACTATTTACCCCCCCCCCCCCCCCCCCCCATTTTTTTAAAAAATAATAATAATAAGAATAATAATAAAATAATAATAATTAATAAAAAAAATAAAAAATAAAATAAAATAATAAACAAACATTTTTGAGGGACAGCCTTAAAAGGTTCAAATTGCGAAACGTGCATACACACAGAAGCAAATTTTAGTGAAGGAAGGACGTTATAGGCAACGCGATACTCAACTAAAACACCCGGGGGAGAGAGATCAAGAGCACACAAGCACACGTCTTCCTTCGTTGCGATCAAAGTTGGGAGTGTGGCTGTTGGCACCTGTACACTGTAGACGATGGGAGACTCGTTACTTAATGCATAATAGCCGACACAGTCTGGTTATATACCGTCGAAAAACAATAGTAATAATTGTTAACGCTGTTTGTTTTTGCTCTCAGACAAAGCTTAATGTTTCTATTGTGATTTTTTAAAAATATATTTTTTAGAATTATACTTAGTGCTACTTGGAATGAATGATTTAATATTTTAGTTTGTTAGTTACGTTCCACCAATTTGTGCAAGTGACCTCTGTCCTTACATTTATAATATACAGTAAAGCAGTATGCTTTATGGTAATATGGTGTTTGAAGATGCCAGCAGCTAGGGGTGGAGTGAACTGCCATTTATATATTAATTCGCCTTTCAACAGGAAATGCTAAAATTTAAGTTTTGGAGGAGGGAAGTGCACCACATGTTTGTTACGTTATCAAACAAAACCATCCATGTGCAATGCAGTTTCGGTTTTGAGGTGTGCTATACGTGCATGTCAAAACTATTTTGTTATTTCCTTCAAGTTCCTCTTATTGAAGTTTGACTATATATGTTTTTGTATATGTATATGTACAAACACAGACACAAACAGACACACACACACACACACACACACACACACACACACACACACTTCGATAATTCAAATACTAAGGCATGTTAATGAAACAACTGAACTGTTGGTTTTGATTTTAAAAGTAATCCTGGACTTCCAGTGGTAAAACGCTCGCTTTATGTGCGGTTAGTTTGGGATCGATCCCCGTCAGTGGGCCCATTTCTCGCTCCAGCCAGTGCACCACGACTGGTACATCAAAGGCCGTGGTATGTGCTATTCTCTCTGTGGGGTGTACATATAAAAGATCCCTTGCTGCTAATTGAAAAGGGTAGCTCATTAAGTGGCGACAGTGGGTTTCCTCCCTCAATATCTGTTTGGTCCTTAACCATATGTCTGATGCCATATAACCGAAAATAAAATGTGTTCAGTGCGTCGTCAAATAAACCATTTCCTTCTTTCCATTCCACGTATTGTTCAGCTTAATGTTTAACCCTAAATTACATATCTGTTCATTAATATTCCTTATGAAAATTAATCTTTCTATCTGTTATAATGCATGTTGGAGGAGTTTTGAAAGCTATAATAAGTGGCATGACGGCGCGCGCACACACACACACACACACACACATTCACACAGTTGCGTCCATTGATCTAATCTTCTCGTCAGATCCATTGGAGTTTCCCTGTCCCAACCAGTGTCCCACGAGTGGTACATCAAAGGTCGTAGAATGTGTTATCCTGTCTGTGAGAAAGAGGGTATAAAAGATCCCTTGCTGCTAACGGAACCGATCCTCTGACGATTACGTGTCAGAATTACCAAATACATAAAGAGACATTCCTGAGTTTGCTGCATTGTAAGATGTTTCAGACTAACAAAATATTTCTACAATTAAACTTACATATTAAATATATTTTCTTGTTTAGAATATCAATGTCTGTATATGCAGTGTGTTTCTGGTCGTCTTAATATTTGTAAGAAGCCCAAACTGGATATATAAAATATATTTTAGGAAATAAAATGAAATTTAACCTAGTACAAATATTAGAACGATCAGAAACACGTTTAATATACAGCCACTAATATTTTATGCAGAAATATATATATATGATATGTAATTACAATCGTTAAAAGGTCTCTGTTAGTTGATAACATCTTTAAAATTGCAGAAAACTCGGGAATATCCCTTTAACATTCAACAGCCGATGGTTAATTAAGAAATGTTCTCTAGTGCTGTCGTTAAACATAACAAACTTTCACTTCATAACATTTGGGAATGCGTAGACATGAAAATTCGTAATAATATTGTTTTGAAATTTATGGAAATTTGCATTAATTATATCACTTTTCGCGGTACCTTTTGCGTTTGTTTACATGATTTTCAGTAAGTTTTATAACTATAATGTGAACTTTATTTTAAATGAAAACATAAGTTATCAAGTCTTCTGATACTAGTAGTTCATTGCAGCTTGACAAAACATGGTTTAAATCTGGTTTTACATTTGCTCTGTTCGAAAGTTCACGTTTAAAGAAAAACACCCATCAAACTACGTTACGTGTAGGTTGCTCTAATGTGCAGAAAACAATGTTTACACCAGAATAAATTTGTGCTAAATATTTACTTATTACGTTGTTATTGAACAAAATAATGTTATTCAGCACCATATAATTACGTTTATGTGTGTTCAAACCTGCTCATTAAAAGGTGTATACTACCTGATCAATAGACGACAATAGTAACATATGTGGCTAAAATTCCTACCTGCAGCAGATCAATCGGTATAAACGTCACGGATATAAATACTACCACCCTTCACCTTTAAAGTGAATCAGAAATTTTTTTGGGGGTCAAGCTGCTTATTTCTGAGATAACGAGTAGCGTCTATGACTACCCTAGTTCCGCACAAAATTCGAGTACTTTTTTTTACAGGTACCCCATACATGTTTCAAGCACAAGGCTACATGACACAGTGATATTAGATGAAATAAAATTGCATACATGTTTTGCCCAGATGAAACTATTTTCTTTCACAACTAACACACTCACATTTATCACCAATCACAGAATTTGTGGTGTTTATTTCTCTATCAAAAGTTACGTGCACATCGAACTTTTACCCAGCCGGAAGTTATTTGGTTTAGTACTACTTATAAGTCTTATTATGTTTAAACACTTATATTATCTTAACAGTTGTGCATGTGTGCCCTACATCACATACGTACTTATCCAAAATATTGGATGGAAGTGTTTAAAAATACTAATGTATTCCGTGAAACGGTTTTAACACATAAAGGTAATGACACTGTGCTTTTGATGTGCTAATCATGAAATTAGCTCACATACTATTACACCGAAAGTTTCATTGAAGCGAAACTTTCTATTGTGCATTAAGCTATTCACAATGACATAGGCTGGAGGTCTTGTAGCTTTCTGCAAATCATGTTTACATTAGAACAGCATCTGACGTCACATGGCCACTGTCAGTAGTGACGTAGTCAGAAGTGACGTAAAACGTGCAACAGCTATTTATTTGATAACCGAAGAGTCCATAAAGAAAACCTTATATCTAAACCTCACCAAATAAACACGAAAAGAAAACAACAGTACCTGTTATTTTGTATAAACTTATATAACTTTTGACAATATCTGTATTGTGTATAAAATACGCCAATATATTTATTTCAGTGTATGGGTAGGTTTCTAGGGAAATGTTAATGGTGTTTGTTGTTGTTGTTTTTTGGGGGGGTTTTTGCGGGGGGGGGGGGGGGGGGTTGGGGGGATTCAGTAATTTCTATAATTGTTATTATATGTATGTGGTACAAACAAAAGCTGTCTTCTAGAACTTTTGCACATTGTAATGGTAATTTACTATTTCTCAACGCAGGTGATGTACATGTATTTTTTTCTGGGATACCGACTGCTGGCTGAAAAGATACCTCTGAATCGAAAACAGAAGCGTGCTGAGAACACGTTTCTGCTGGCTCTTGATGGTGATGTGGATTTCCAGCCTCACGCTGTTCAGATTCTTGTAGACCGAATGAAGAAGAGCGGAAATATCGGTGCTGCATGCGGAAGGATACACCCTGTCGGCTCTGGTAATAAATATTGTAATAGCACTGCATGATCGTTAATTTGCATGAGTTCATCCTCTGTAATGTAAAAAAATACACAAAATGTATATCATGCAATGTATATAACAATTATGTACTAGAGATGATAACGATGATGATGATGATGATGCTGATCAAAATAATGGAGATATAATTATGGTGATTGCATGATTTATGTTATTACTTAAAGGGACAATCCTGAGTTTGCTGCAATTTTAAAGATGTTATTGACTAACAAAGACTTTTTAACGATTATAATTACATATCAAATATATCTTTCTGTATAAAATATTAGTGGCTGTATATTAAACATGTTTCTGATCGTTCTAATATTTGTACTAGGTTAAATTTCTTTTTATTTCCTAAAATATATTTTTTTCGTATGTACGAAATTATTTAAAGACAAAATCCAGTTTGAGCTTCTTATAAATATTAAAACGAATTGAAACACAATGAATACAGAAACTGATATATACTCTTAAAAAAACAACAACGCATAGAGCATATTTTTCATAACATTAATTTTGAAATAACACAATAGTGAATGTTTTAGTATTATCTTATTCTATAGCTAGTGGATATGATATCATGCAATTCTGAAGCTGACAAAACGCATGATTTGACGTCAGCACGTGCAAATATGTTTTTCACAATATCCATAATAATGGTTGCAGAGCTCACATTTATCACGTACAAATCATGCACGTACAGCACGTGCACTACCCCTTGACAGAAAATTGAGTTACATTCACACACGCATTATCGATAGTGTCGCTACGTAACGTTGAAATTATGCCCAGGCTGACAGAACCACAACGTAACAAACGCAATTGGCCAGATGGAAGCCGGGGAATCGCAATCAACAGTTGCACGTGTTTTCAACACATCTCAGAGTACAATATCTAGGTTTTGGCACCGTTATCAGCAAACTGGAGTGTCACGTGACCGCCCCAGATCCGGTCGTCCCAGAGTTACCACACCGGCGCAAGACAGATACATACGTCTACGATATTTACGTGGCAGATTCCTAACTGCTTCATCATCAACTTCTGCCATACCTGGGATGCGAAGAATTTCGGACCAGACCGTAAGAAACCGTTTACGTGAAGCCAATATCTGAGCTAGAAGACCAGCTAGACGGATAATTTTAACCGCGCAACATAGGCGTCTACGGCTTACATGGTGCAGACGTTGTCTGATATGGCGTCGACAGCAGTGGCGAAGAGTGGCTTTCAGCGACGAGTCGCGTTTTTTGCTTCAACGCGCCGACGGCAGAGCTAGAGTTTACCGACGACGTAACGAGCGTTATGCTAATAATTATGTGCGGCAGGTGGACAGATATGGAGGGGGGAGTGTTATGGTTTGGGCGGCCATCACTTACACTGGCAGAACAGACCTTGTACATGTCCCAGGTCAGCTAACAGCTCAGTGTTACTGCAACGAAATTCTCCAGCGTCACGCCATACCTTTCATTAACGCAGAAAATGTCATCTTCCAGCACGACAATGCACGACCACATAGCGCACGTATAACAACAGACTTCCTGAATCAACACAATGTCGGAGTGATGCCATGGCCTTCAAGATCACCTAATCTTAACCCCATCGAGCACCTGTGGGATGAACTAGACCGACGTTTACGGCAATGTAACCCTGCGCCACAAACGTTACCTCAGCTGCTCCAGGCTTTGCAACAAACATGGGCTGCAATTCCCCAGCCTGTGATTCAAGCATTATTTGATTCCATGCGTAGGATGTGCCAAGCCGTCATTGCTGCTCATACTCGATATTAGTGTCCATGACCGTGACCGTGATACGGTGGCCTAATCCTGTTGATTTGATAGACGATTTCATTCCAAGTGATGATCTGATCATGTTTAACAAGTTTCAATTTTACTGCTCTGGTATTGAGCAAAGATATGATGCTATAAATTTGCAATCCAATCCTAACATATACCAGTTATGCGTTTCTTTTTTTGAAGAGTATATTTAATATGTAAGTTTAATCGTAGAAATATTTTATTAGTCGGAAACATCTTACAATGCAGCAAACTCAGGAATGTCCCTTTAAGACAACGTTAAAGAAATCAATTGGTGATCTTTGCTCTTTGTTTTCAAAATTATGTGCAGGTGGTGGTGGGTAATTTTTATTATGATGTTTTTTGTTCTTCAAGACAAGAATCATAGCTAGGATTTTCCCAATAGTTCATATTGGTTCATTTGAGGTTTGTGAGCGAAAATGATATATTCAACAACGTTTTACAATTCTAGAAGAGGGTCATAACATCACACAATGTAGTAGAACAATCTTGGACGATGCCTTTAGGAGTGAGCTGGAATGCTAGCCAACTTTAAAAAAATAATATATGGCCTAAAATGTAATTCCGAAACATTGTAGTCCTAAGCGTGAAACCTAGTAATAGTACATTGATTTGTTTCTCTGTGATAAATATATATTATTCAAACGATCTCTCCACAAATACTATACATGTTCTGATTTCTTTGTGTATGTTTAAATATATGATTCAAACGATCTCATTCACAATTACTGTACATATTTCTTTTGTCATCAGGTCCAATGATCTGGTACCAGAAATTTGAATATGCTGTCAGTCATTGGCTACAGAAGTCAACGGAACACATTTTAGGCTGTGTGCTATGCAGCCCAGGGTGTTTCAGCTTGTTCCGCGGTTCCGCGTTGATGGACGATAATGTCATGAAGAGATACACCACACCCCCATCAGAGGCGCGACACTATGTTCAATATGACCAAGGTGGGTTTCTCTGCTAACCACCACTAAACCAAACAAAACAACCACCCTCATCATCATCATCGACATATCATCATAATCACCAACACCACCATGATCAGGACCATCGTAATCATCAAGCAGATAATTTTGTAATGTCCTTAATCTCCTACAATCCGGTATTGCCACCAATGCATCCGCCATTTTCATGCAACAGTAGTATACAACATGCAAAGAGTGTGCAATGCTGATTAAGAGAGTATTGCATTAAACAACATTGATAACGATAGGGTTGGACCTCTTGTAATTTGAGCGATATTGTAGGCAAACAACATTCATAAAGACATCTTCGAGCACATAAACATTTGGACAATGAAATGTTAATTATGTCGTTGCGCATAGCCATAGCTTTTGAATCATAGCACCAGGTTATTTATGTTATCATGTATGTCAATGTATTGTCATTATAATAAAGATTATATTTTTGCAAAGTGTTAGTGTTTTGATAATGTTTATATATTAAGTTTCTTATTTCAAATGTTAATTTTAGGTGGGTTAGTTACATATTAATATTGAAAATGGCAGATTTGAAAATACCAATAAAACAAACAGGCTTTCAAGCTGGCCCTACTTTTTCCTACTTTTCCCTGCTTTTTTGTTGGTCTCCTACATTTTCTTGGAAAAGCCCTACTATCCCTTTTTCTTGGAAAAGCCCTACTATCCCTTTTTCTTGGAAAAGCCCTACTATCCCTTTTTCATGGAAAAGCCCTACTCTCCGTACTTTTTCGTGAAAATAGTTCGAGAAATAATAGAAAAGTTTTAATAAAATGCATTGATTGAACTAATCTAAATCTTGATTTTAATAAGAAGCAGTTTCTAGTAATTTTGTAGGATAAGTTTGTTGCAGTAGGTCTCCAGTGCTGCAAGAGGGGTTCCACGATGAGAATGACTGGTGCATGTGCACTTTAGGTCCATCTCCTCATTCTGTTGCTGAATCCCTCATGAAGCACTGGTTTCTAAGCAAATATACACTACATGTCCTTAAAATCCCTACTTTTCCCTACTTCAAACAAAATCATCCTACTTTTATCCCTATGTTATTAGTCACTTGAAAGCCTGAACGAACAATACAGAGAATGTATATTATATTTTTTTTGTATATCCATGTGAAAGCAAATAAGAGTTAAATATATGAAATAATAAGAAATATTATTGTATGTGACCTTTGATTAACACGCATCGTAGTTCGATATCAAAATGCATCTTTCTCCTCTGTTTTATACAGTGTATTATTGTACTGCTGTTGAATGTTGATAAACAAACATTCTATTTCTTTCCCATCACAGGTGAAAACAGGTGGCTGTGTACTGCTCTATGTACTAAATATTCTCTTTGACAGGTGGCTGTGTACTGCTCTATGTACTAAATATTCTCTTTGACAGGTGGCTGTGTACTGCTCTATATACTAAATATTCTCTTTGACAGGTGGCTGTGGACTGCTCTATATATTAAGTTCTCTCTTTAACAGGTAGCTATGTACTGCTCTATATACTAATTATTCTCTTTGACAGGTGAAGACAGGTGGCTGTGCACTCTTCTGCTTCAACAAGGCTACCGTGTGGAGTACTGCGCAGCCTCAGACTCGTTCACTTTTGCCCCCGAGGGATTCTTCGAGTTCTTCAAGCAACGCAGACGATGGACTCCATCAACAATGGCCAACATCCTCGACCTGATCCAGAATTGGAGACAGACGACCAAGAAGAATGATGACATCTCCATCATGTACATGTTTTACCAGCTCTTCCTGTTCATTACCTCGGTCCTCGCGCCTGGCACAATCTTCATGCTGATAGTGGGCGCCTTTAACAGTGTCTACCATCTCGACATCACGGTCACCTTCGTCATTAATCTCATACCTGTCGCCATATTTGTTCTGCTGTGCTTCAAGGCACCCAACAGTGTACAGGTTAGTATTACTGTAAATGTTGATGGGACTGTCTAAACAGGATTAACCACGGGGATGTTGAATACAGGCAACTGGTATATTTTCTAGACTATTGTGACATCATTATGTACCAGTTAGCTTCACATTACAATTTTGTATCTTATATCATGGCCTAATGTTGCTCTTTGTGTGGTGCAAAAACAGGGTCTTCACTCACTGAATGTAGCTGCTAAATTCAGACTTAAAACCTTTGTCTTTGAAAATTAGCCTGGGCAGAGAGTGTTATGATCCAAACACACACACACACACACACACACACACACACACACACACACACACACACACACACACACACACACACACACACACACACACACACATATATATATATACACGCACACGCACACGCACACATACATGGGTATAGACACATATGCCTACACACAGATACACACATTAATTATGCCCCACTGTATTTTTATGTTGGAAAGTGAAAACAGCTAACTGCCAAACTTTATGGTTAAAATATGTACTAATCACATCATCCCCATCATCACTATCACCACAACCTGAACCACAAATACCTTGATCATCATCACTATCATCACCACCACCACCACTACCAATACAATCGCCATCATCATCTAAATCACCACAATAAGTAAACAAGGTTTTCCTTCATTTTCAGCTGGACTACGCAGCTCTACTGTCTATTATATATGCACTTGCGATGATAGTCGTATTGGTTGGACTGGTCAAGCAGGTGGCAGAGACTGGATTTTGTTCTGTGACGACTATATTCCTGGTTACTCTTGCTGGGATATTCGTGGTTTCGGCAATTCTTCACCCTCAGGAATTTGGCTGCCTCTTTCATGGTTTTCTGTATTTCATCTCAATTCCGTCAATGACCATGTTGTTGATGATTTTCTCCCTCATCAACCTACAGAATGTCTCTTGGGGAACACGCGAAGTCAAGACATCAGCGCCACCTGTTCGGCAGCAGAAGCAGCAGCAGAAAGCCACAAATGTTTCTGCTGATAAGAGCATGCTTCAGAAACTGGTGGCCAACTTCACAAATAGTGAAAAGATGAATTCGGAAAACACTTTTTCATTTGGAAACCTTTTCAGGTGCATGTGTTGCCCCAGGTCAGATACCAGGGAAGATGATCTTAAAATTAAGGATATTTTGGAACATCTCAACTCTCTAGATGATAGGATTGGGGAAGTGACAAATGGGGCAAGCAGTATGCATTCAGCACGTGCCTCAGAACCAAGTAGCCCATTGGATGTACAGCCATTCTCCCAGAATGCAAATCTGTTCGAAAGAGCTGGTAAACGAGGTGATTTATATTAGTACTCAGGGCTTCTAAAATTTTTATAAAATCCACTACCCATGGGATCAGTGATTTAAGACATTTACTAGCCACAATTAAAAATTCACTGGCCCTACTTTTCATTAAGTTAATGCAATTTGGAATGTTCTTTAACCGACAAGTCGATTCCGCTTACGTCCATGAATCAGTGGGGAAACCTGGCACTGACTAGTATATATTGATGCATGAAAAGTTAAAGTTTATTTTGTTTAATGACACCACTAGAGCACATTGATTCAATAATCATTGGCTATTGGATGTCATTAATTTGGTAATTATAGTCTTAGAGAGAAAACCCACTATATTTTTCCATTAGTAGCAAAGGGATCTTTTATATGCACAGGATACAGACTGACAGGATACCTATACCACAACCTTCGATATACCAGTCGTGGTACACTGGCTGGAGCGAGAAATAGCCTAATGGGCCCACTGACGGTATTGATGTATGAATATGTATGTATGTATGTATGTCGGGTTTGACTATGACATACAGATATATATTTTTGCACAGGCGCAGTGGATCATTGAATCCTTTCATGCCTCACACATTTTTCTTATGTGGTTGCTGGGACTCGAACATCTGGAATCGAATCTCCCTCACGACGATACGCTCTCGGCTATCAAGTCATACCTAATATAGAATGCTCTTTAACCGATCATATGCATGGAACCTACAAGCTACGCAGTCCATCCCATTTTTGTGCATGAAACCATAGGAAAACTTGGCACTGGCTTGTATTTATTGATGTATGAATATGTGTATATTGCATGGATCTCAGGTTTGATTGGGGAAATGACAAAGGGGATAATTAAATCCTTTGTGGCCTCGCAAACTGTCTCCTGTCATTGCTGTGACACAAACCTGTGTCATCGAATCGCCCGCACCTTGCAGACTAAGAGATGTCGGCTATCAAGTCAATCTTTATAAATGTTTTCTTCCTTAAGTTTTATAATTTGTCCTTTAACATGTGTATGTCTATTATAATTTATTCATTGTATCTGTATTAATTTGACAGAATATTATTTGTACATGAATTCGAGTGTTTTATTGCTTTTTTTTTCTTTCATAAACAGATAATCCTTTATACAAAGAAGAAAAACATGTTAAACGTGATGAATTGAGAAATCCAGTTTGGATCATTGATGAAGATCTTGCAAAAGGCAACATTAAGGTGAATGATCCTGAAGAAAATGCATTTTGGAAGGACTTGATCGATAGTTACCTCTTCCCTCTTGAAGGAAATAAGGAAAAGGAGAAGCAAATAAAACAAGAACTGGTTGAACTTAGAAATAGGTTTTGTTTGGCCTTTATGATAATCAACGCAATATTCATCATTTTGCTGTTTGTTCTGGAGACTCTTACAGAAGACAACAGTAATCTAAACTTTAGGATGCCGTGTAACGTCGAGGGCTTAGAAGGTCAAAGGATTCAACCAACTGCTATTAGTTTTACTCTTATCTTTGGTATACTGATAGTACTGCAGTTCGTGGCAATGCTTTTTCATAGGTATTCCACGTTTCTGCACATTGCTGCCATTACAGAACTGAAGAGCAAGCAGATGATTAATGGTGACAGCAAAGAACAGAAACCAAGTGTCGATGAAGCCATTCAGCTTGTCCGTGATATGCAGACCATTCGAGAAGATGATGAAATCTCGATTGCTCCCGAGGAACCTGAACCAGATTATGCTGACGATAATGATGAAAGTGGATCCAAAGAAAAAAAACTGTTTGCAAAGTTTAAAGCAAGGCACAGAGGAATACAGGCTCACCGAACTCTAAACCGTACATTTATGAAGAATTTCAACCAGCTGGTGTCGGAACTTGAAAAAGTCAACATACAGGACAAAACAAAGAAGGAGGTTCGATTTGATGCACAGTCAAGGTTCAGAAGATTTGAGAAAAAGTCTGTGCATACGATCGTCAAGATAGCCCAGGCGGATAAAGAATACAAAGAAAGCGTAGTCAAACATGCACACAAATGGGACGAGGCTGTGAAGAAACTTGGCATCGTGAAACAACTGAAGACCAAGAATCAGCTGACTTCTTTCCAAGACGTCGTCAGAGCTGCGATGATCAAACACGGACGTACCAAGATGGGAGTACAACCAGGAACCTCTCAGCAAGACCCGCCACGTCCAGGCCGTAGGAATGTGACGGATATAAGGATTACCGTGTCTGATCCTTTCAACGAAAGAGCCCAACCCAAGAAGCCATCGAAACCTGAATCCAAATTTAAGATGCTGGCTGAAAAGGTTGTGCAGCAAGACCGAAATGGTGATAGGAATCAGGTTACCAGTTCTGCGATGGAGATGACGTCTGGCACACCAGCACTGGCCATAGGCAGACCACGACAGCGTGAGATGCCTCGTCAAAGAGAAACCGGCGCTAGTATCTTACCTCCAGTGTTTACATTTTCCCTCACGTAACCATCGGATGGAGCAGCTGATTATCACTCAATTAAACTGTTCTTTGCAGAAAAAGCTGATTAATTTGACTGATTTGGAAACAATAGAATATAATAGATGTTTAACGACACCCCAGCACGAAAATTGTATCGGCTGTTGGGTGTCAAACTATGGTAAATGCAACAATAATGTGATGAGAAACATCAATATAAAAATTCAAAAGTTAAATTAAAAAAACAAACAGTGTAAAGATCTGTACGAAAATTACACATATCGCAGATAGGTAATATTAAAATATAGTATAAAAGTCAGTATCACGTAGACATTGTAATATAAGTTCTGGATGGAATCGAAATGATTGCATCACATTTCTTTGACCAAAAATATCTTTTCTAGTTTCTTTCAGATGCTTCAACTCCACCAAAATGTGGTGTACCGCACTGAGGTGGAGTATTTTTTTTCAAGATAAATGAATTGGTCAAGTTGGTATTACCGATGCGAGCACGACACAATACTATTCCTGCATTGCCTATAGATTTTGAAACATTATTGAGGAACAAACTCATTAATTTCGCTGATTTTGACGGATACAGTCTCCAATTTGGATTGTTATTATACAATCATATCAACGTTGTTGTTAATTTGGCTGACTTCTGCATATATTATTATTATTATAGAACCAAGGTCGCTAATGTGACCGACTTTTACACGTTAGACAACACATTCATTTGGCTGATTTTAATTCAAGAGCTATGGCGGCACAGACGACGAATCAAGCGTATACGTTTGACGATATCCGTTCATAGCGAACACACACGACTTTTTTAAAAGTGCATTTGAGCTTGTATTTCACATTTGTACACGATGTTATAATATGGTAACCAGAGAATGTAACTTTAACTTAATATGTTGTGTTGTTTGGAATTATAAAATATGTTTTGTGAATTTATCGATGTATAACAGTCACAATTTTTAAAATATAAAATGGCGTAGCGTACGCAATTTTATACAATGTGTGAACAATTCTTCTATAATACCAGGGCCGTAGCTAGGATTTTTTTTTTTTTTGGTTGGGGGGGGGGGGGGGGGGGGGGGCAACTGAGTAGTTAATAGTCTAAAACTCCTTAAACAGTTAAGAAGAGAATTTTCTTTAAGTTTCTATAATGCTTTCCGGATTTTTTCGGAAAGGGGGACTTTGATACCCCTCCCCCCCACCCCCCCCACCCCCCCCGCGCTAGCTACGGCCCTGAATACCACATGTATGTAACGGGGAGTAAATATTTGTTTAATTACTTTATTTTAATATTTACTGTATGTATTTTTGTATTTTATTTCAGTAGTCTAGATTAACGATATTCTGTTTCGAATATTGTATTTCGCGTGGACAACGCACTAGATTATATTGCTTACATTTTTTATACGCCGTTCAATTTAAGTAACTATTCAAACGTGTGTATTTCTATGGTATTTCTAATGTCACCCTTATTATTTAATATATATATTGATGACCTTAACCTACAGTTGTTAAAATGTGCAGTTGGGTGTAATGTTGGTGGGTGTTTCTAAATAACTTCAGTTTTGCTGATGATATGTCACTTCTTTGCCCATCTATTTCTGCATTAAGAAAAATGTTAACGATTTGCGAGAAATTTGCAGAAGATTATGATATTATATATAATACAATGAAAACTGTTTGTATGTGTATTCAGCCAGAAACTCTGAAGCTGATCAATGTACCTTCGATATATTTGTGTGGTGATGTACTGAAATTTGTTGACAACTATAAATATTTAGGTCATATTATATGCAAAAACATGAAATACGATAAAGACATTAAACGACAGTATAGAGCCCTTTGTTGTTGCGGCGATTTGCAAAATGTTCAGAATCTGTTAAAACACAATTATTTGTGAGTTATTGTAGTAATTTGTACGCGGGTGCATTATGGGTGAAATTTACACAGGATACAATGAAGGATCTTAACATATGTTATAATAATGCATACCGATGGATGATCGGACAACGACGACCATACAGTGCCAGCAAGATGTTTGTCAGTCAACGAGTAAAAAGCTTTGGCGCTTTACTTCGCTCAACAGCATATTCGCTGAAGAGCAGAATCGAAACAACTTCAAACGACCTACTTGCCCACCTGCGGTGTACAACGGTGTACGTCAAATCTGTATGTGTAAATCGCTGGCACAAGCTGCTGTATATTATGTAATCAGTTTTGTATGTGATGTTTATATATGTTCTATGGATCTCTGATCTGAAATAAAAACCTATTATTATTATTATTATTATTATTATTATATATTGAAAATGGGTGTTAGCCGTATATCTTTGACTGGGGGTTGAGCAACAGCGGTCTGCAGTAACAACGCTATCTGCAGTAACTACATTAGCGTTGCAATTGCTGCCGCTATCTGTTTTAGGATTCGACATCTTTAGTAGCTGAAAAGGGGACTTCGAACCGCCATCTGTTATGTTTGCCGCTATCTGTTGTACAAGTGTATGTGGGACATTAAGCCGCCATGTGTTGTAAGGATCATTAGGTAATAACATAATTGCGAAATGTAAGGTACCTGTAATACTATTACGTTTCAGGCTTTAACAACTCTGTGGGGAAATGTCAGATCGCTACAGGTATGTGCCCAGGTTAGCGTGCTTGAACCTTAAGTGGACATAATCACAAAAATAGCGTTCAAACAAGCAACACATTTTTTTTTATAAGAACACTGATTTACCCACATCTGAATCGGATGAGGATATAATACCTTTTAGTGATGACTTTCTATTACGGTTCAAACATGCCGCCATGAGCATGGGACTCTGCTTACTAGGATATCTTGTCCAAAACTGATTAGATTGAAAGAAAAATCGCTGCTACTTTTATTACCATGTTAACCTTTACAAATTATACACTTCCACACATACAGGACAGCTTATACCACAATAGTTGAAAATAATATACTAGTCATGAAGAACCAGTCCGAATAGTTGGCTTACATATACTTACCACTAAACATAGTGGTGCACTCATTCTGGGTATTGGGAAATAAAATCCATATCTGACAACATGAAACCCGATAGGTAGGTTTGACCGACACTTGACGTACACCGGTTATTTCATTTGGTTGATGGTAAACCTTCACCGATTGAATATACGCACGGTATCTCATTCATTTCGACTTTATTTTCGTGCTTATATCCAATGAAGGTTCACGCACGCACCAGCACAGTGTTTTGTGTTAGTTTTTTTTAGTAAGAGTGCTACTACAGTGGCGGATCCAGAAAATCCATTTAGGGGGGCCCCAATGTCATGAGACCGAAAACATTGTTTCATTTGCATCTTTGAATGGAGGGGTAGGACTTCTAGGTGTGTGACATCGATCATGCATAGGGGTAGGACTTCTAGGTGTGTGACATGGGTTATGCATAAGGCCAGACCTTTTTATTAGTTGTTCCATGGATTCTCCAATGAACCCCCCCCCCCCAATATATAATAAAATTATAACTGTCGCAAAATTAGGGGGGAGGGGCAGGCCCCTGGTGTTCCCCTTAAATCCGCCTCTGTACTACGGGAACAGGTAGGTGTAGTGGCCTTACATCTGCCAATGGAGTCCTTAAAAGCTCGCTCTGGGTGAGAGCCAGTATCGGGATGTTGGTTATACGCACGATATATAGACTGGTACTGCTGACGCAATGGTTAAGCTGTTAGTACACACGATATATAGACTGGTACTGCTGACGTAATGGTTAAGCTGTTAGAACACACGATATATAGACTGGTACTGCTGACGCAATGGTTAAGCTGTTAGTACACACGATATATAGACTGGTACTTAATGGTTAAGCTGTTAGTACACACGATATATAGACTGGTACTGCTGACGTAATGGTTAAGCTGTTAGTTTTATGGACGGCAGATACTCGGTTGATGGGGATAATGGGGTTATTTTTTTTTACGAAACCAGTTATTTGTAATAATTAACAAATATGTACATATGCAAAAGCTTATAGACAAGGGTAACCCTTCAGACTTGATGTAGTTTTGTTCTGTATGATTTTACGTAGTACTTATTTAACATATAAGATATAAAAACAATTTCTTCACATCTGATAACCAGTGATTGAACCAACCATTAAAAAAAAAAAGAAAAAAAAAAAAAAAAAAAAAAAATTAAAGTTTGTGACAGCACTTGAGCACATTTATTTATTAATCATCGGCTATTGGATGTCACACATTTGGTAATTTTGACATATGACGAAACCCGCAACATGTTTCCATTAGTAGTAAGGGATCTTTTATATGCACCATCCCACAGACAGGATGGCACATACCACTGTCTTTGATATACCAGTCGTGATGAACTAGGTGATAAATAGCCCAATGAGCCCACCGACAGCGATCTATCCCAGACCGATAGCTCATTAAGTGGACGCTTTACCATTGGGCTACGCCATGCCCACAAAAAGAGAAAAAAAGGAAACAGTAGTATAGGGAAATGGAAGGGAGAATGTCAAACTTAACGAGTTGTCAAGGAAATGAAACTGAGAAATGCATGTTTAAAAGATACAACCACACTATTTCTTCAATGGTTATTTTTATTATTTCTGTCGAATACTGCTATTGCAATGAAATATTACCTATTATAATAACATGTTGTTATATAAGTATGCAGACTAATTTGTTTTATTCAACCATATAAGACACGTATATGAATATTAAAATGTAACAAAGATCAATTAAATCACAACTTAGCATCATGTTTTACAGTTTCTAATAACGCCAGTAGACTCTTACAATGTAGTACCAGCCAGGTCTAGTTTCATCTTTATTCAGTTGTAACCAGGCCAAATACCAGTTTCACTCGTTTATTATTTTTTGGATACTTATTGCCAGACCACTATTTCTGCCAGCTCGCCGTGTCAGTAAGTTAACTGAAACGGAATAAAAAAACATGTTTATTTGCGATTCCAAATTTGGCCTGAAATACACTGTTGGCCTACTAATTTGCGAAACCATATTAGACATTTGTCTACTTACACAGGCGAGTAACACAATCAAGAAATTTAGCTATATGCAACACAATTTCACTTGTTATGCTGTCGAATGACACACTGTTGGTGTTTCCAGGATTCAACTCATCTGCGAGATCCTGGTTTCTGTTGTGACAGATCATCTTTAGTCATTGCCATCTGATCTTCATCGAATTCTGCTTCAGTCGATTCAAATGACAATGCTACATAATGGTGCTCTGGTATGTGACCAAGATACAGTGTCGTTGATGACTGGGTTGTGGTGGAAATAGTTTTGTCATAAAGTCTATCTTTGGACATTGCATATATTTAACTTTCCCATTCTTGAACAAATGGTTCCAAAGTTCACCGTTGTAATCTCATTTCAGACACAATCTCTGTTCTGATAGATGTAGCAGAATGAGAAAATGTCAATATTTTTTTAACAGAAATGCTAATGCACTAAACATACAATTTCCATCAAGGGGGGATTGAAAATTATGTTTATGTTAGCATCTGGTCTAACGAAAGGTTCTTTCACGATGTAATACTTATATGTATGCTTTTTTTTTTTTGCTTTTTTTTGGGCAATATATGTTTTTACAGCGCGACTTGCAAGATCACAAACATCTGCGACCACTGTGAATACGCCGTTCCCTTTAAAGGCATATTGTCACAGACCACTGACCTATTTAATGGTCTAACAAAGTATTACCTGAACAAAAATAATTTGATTTGTACCTAAATGTACTTTCTTCAACCATCTTCATAACCATCATACTCCATTTATTAATGACATTTTGCAAAAATAATTGAATTATGGCAATGGTCCATAATTCAAAAACTAAAATTGCCGAGAGAGATGGCATGCATTTCACTCCATCATGGTTCAGTTAAGGTGATGCGATAGCTATAGTTGGTTTCCATCAATTAATGTATTTTTTATTTATTATTCATTTTTATAGAAATAAGGTTCTTAAATCCGTGACAGTATGCCTTTAATACACTGTACTTCGTATTTCCCCCTCCTTTTCTTTATGCTGATGACAGTGCTTTTGCATACATCTACTTGGGATTTACCTATTTTATTCCCGAACCATACCCTGTTTTGTTTGCTTACTGGATCGCTGTATGGTGTTTTGATGCCATTTTTGGTGGCATCCCTTGCGATCTTGCGAACTCGTTTTCCACTTTTCAATATATGTCTGCCAAAATATACATCACTTGGTGATTGGTTGCCTAATGGTCGTCTTGGACAATCATTTAGAGCTGATTGATTTTTATCTAGATTTTCAATCCAGTTTACTCATCTCATCTTTCTGTGAAGAGCCCTATGAACATTCTCAACTTTACCCTGTGACTGTGGATGATATGGTCGTGACCTGATTTGCTTTATTTAGTGTTTTAATGCAAAATGCTTCGACTGCACCCTTAAATTCTGTCCTATTATCACTTTGAATAATCTCGGGATACCCAAATGCATTATATATTCGTTCCAGACTTTTGGCTACATCCAAACTATGTTTTGTTGGCAGAGGTACTAACCAAACAAACCTACTAAAAACATCAATTATTGTTAGACAGTATCTGTACTCCTTCCCCTCGTGCATGTTTTTTCTCAATATCCATAAGATCTATCTAGTGTTTTTCATTCATCCTGTTAGCTAAAATGGGTTTTGCAATATTTTTGTCCTTAAATTGTATATTTAACTGTTGGTGCGATGAGTCTTCGTTTAAAATCTTTTGAATATACCTTTCAGATATACCAGATATCTTGTTCCTTAAAGAGCTATAGATCTGTCTAGCGCCAGAGCTTTTCAGTCGAGTGTGCTCTTTCTTAATAACCTTTCATATTTTAGATTTCAGGACTACAGTCTTGCCATAAAAAAAATAGAACATCGTCTTTAACAGTTAGATGATTTCGATGCTTGTAGTATCGAATACATGCATTTTTTTCCTTGTTTGATCATTCAGCAACTGACACATTGAACTCCCCTCTCACTAACCTAACCACGATTTCTGTACGTTTCTCTGTCCATTGGACCCATTGACCTAGCTTCAGGTTCCATGTGGCAACACCTAAAATATAATTGAGTGTTAGTTTCATTGTATATTCAGTAAAGGTTTTCAAGTGAAAGCAAAGAAAAGTTGTTTAGAGACACTCCAGCACATTTTAGAAATATGGCTCATTGATTTGACGTGGTTATTGCGACACTTGGTCTCTACTGAAAAAGGAAACGCGATGCAGAAACATAAGCCTACGGGGCGGGGAGCGGCAACAGCTCTCCTCCTGTATTGGAACAAACCTCATCTGGGCGAAAACGATGGAAATGTTGGAGCAAACTGAACTATTTTGTAATAACGTTCAATTTATAATCGTTTAAATGGCTAATTTTGTTATTTAAATGCCATGTAAACGCGTTTCAGGTCATCTAAAATTCAAACTGTACTTCTGTTTTTATTATTTAAATATGCCAAGATATGTAATACACAAAAAATAAGCACTCTGAGAAAACACTAAAGAGAATACATGGTATTTAATTACATGCATTCTGTTTATAATGAAGCTGGTGAATTTCATTTAATAAAACATGCTAAAATTGTTATTCACCCTGCATATTTTATTAAGTAATGTTTTCTACAGATCGTTTTTAATGTTCAAGTACGTAGTTCTGGGTATACAATTCAACCACCTGGACTGCCTGTCCGTCATATTGAGCACGAGAGAGGAAACGCGCTACCGACAGAGTATGGCTCCTCTTTCTTAACCTGTTTGAAAATGTATATTAGGAGAAAAAAACTTTTCATTTAACGACACATTCAGCACAGTTTTATTACGGTTATATGGCGTCAGACCAATGGTTAAGGACCACAAAGATAATAAAAGAGGAAACACGCTGCCGCCACTCTACTTCTACCGCAAAGCAGCAATGGATATTTTACATACCACGGCCTTTGGTATACCAGTCATGGGATACTGGTCAGAACGGGAAAGGTTCAACGGTAGCCAGGTTCACTGTGGAGGTTCGATACTAAAATGTATATTAATGGAAACACACTAGTTCTCACACAAAAGGGGGTAACCTAACTATGTTCTGCCCTTTCCATAATCCATGGATCCGCCGCTATGTGTGTATGTGTGTTTGGGTGTATGTGTGTGTTTATGTGTGTATGTATGTTTGTGTGGTGTATGTGTGTGTGTATGTGTGTGTAAGTGTATATATATATATATATATATATGTGTGTGTGTGTGTGTGTGTTACATGTGTGTGTACGCGTGTGTATGTGTGTGTGTATGTGTGTATGTGTGTGTAAGTGTATATATATGTGTGTGTAAGTGTATATATATGTGTGTGTGTGTGTGTGTTACATGTGTGTGTACGCGTGTGTATGTGTGTGTAAGTGTATATATATATGTGTGTCTGTGTGTGTGTATGTGTGTGTGTGCGCGTGTGTATGTGTGTGTGTATGTGTGTGTAAGTGTATATATATGTGTGTGTAAGTGTATATATATATATATATATATGTGTGTGTGTGTGTTACATGTGTGTGTACGCGTGTGTATGTGTGTGTGTATGTGTGTGTAAGTGTATATATATGTGTGTAAGTGTATATATATATATATGTGTGTGTGTGTGTGTGTGTTACATGTGTGTGTACGCGTGTGTGTGTGTGTGTGTGTGTGTATGTGTGTGTAAGTGTATATATATGTGTGTGTAAGTGTATATATATATATGTGTGTGTGTGTGTGTGTGTGTTACATGTGTGTGTACGCGTGTGTGTGTGTGTGTATGTGTGTGTAAGTGTATATATATGTGTGTGTAAGTGTATATATATGTGTGTGTGTTACATGTGTGTGTACGCGTGTGTGTGTATGTGTGTGTGTGTTACATGTGTGTGTACGCGTGTGTATGTGTGTGCCTGTCGTTATATACTGTTAGTAATGGAGCTAGACGCAAAAACGAGCCAACGCAAACGTTGACGCCGTCGCCGCCGTCATCGCTAAAGAAGTAAAACACCTATTACTCGCCTTTCGACTTCAGCGAGACGAGACAATCATTAGACGTTTGTTTATTTTATTTTTAAACAAAATGTACGTACTATTAAAAAGATTGTAAAAGCATTCAGCATTTTCCACAGCGATCCAATGTTCAAAGGGCACCGCCCGGGCCCCGTCTAATATGTGAGGGCACACGTCGCAGACATGAAATTCGCCCGATTCATCCACGGGCTCTAAATCCCCCGGCGACTCCTGCGATGCCGGCTGATATGTGAGAGCCCCATTACGTAGCATACTCTGTATCGGAGCTCCATGCCGGTTTCTCAAATGTAATTTTCATATATATATGAACCAAACAACACACCTTTATACATCCACAACAAGAGCAACCACCCTCCAAATATCATCCGCAGTATACCAAAACCAATAAATAAAAGGCTTTCTGATATATCTTCGAATGAGTGCATCTTTGAAGAAGCGAAACGCCCATATAAGGAAGCCTTACTCAAGAGCGGATATAACTATAACCTCAAATACACCCCAACAGCAGAAAACAACAGACGCAGAAACAACCGCAATAGAAACATCACCTGGTACAACCCACCATATAGCTCCAACGTGAAAACCAATGTAGGTCACCAGTTCATCAGATTACTCGATGAGTGCTTTCCCAAAAGCAACCCTCTCCATTATAAATCGAAACACCGTTAAAATTAGCTACAGCTGCATGCCTAATGTTGGGAAAATAATTTCAGCGCATAACAAAACTCTACTTCAACAACACAAAGACAAAGACGCCGTTCCCTCCAGAGAATGCAACTGTAGACGAAGAGCTGAATGTCCACTTGAGGGTAAATGCTTGCAGAAAGGAGTAATATATCAAGCTACCGTTAATACACTCGATGACAACAAGCAAGAAACATATGTTGGTTTGACCGAGAACACATTTAAGACGAGATATACCGCGTACACGAGCAGTTATCAAAACGCAACACAGAAGAACGCAACAGCGCTAAGTCAGTACATTTGGACACTGAAGGATAGATTCACCCCATACACCATTAAATGGAAAATTTTATCCAAAGCAAAGTCATACTCTCCAGCGAGCAAAAGATGTAACCTCTGCCTGAAGGAAAAACTGTTCATAATGTATACACCTGAAACCAGCACACTAAACTCCAAGAATGAACTGTATCAGCATGTCGACACAGACGCAAATACCTTCTGTGCGCATACCACACATCAGCTATAGAGCTGCATAGTGACGTAACCTCGACGTCACAGAGTCCATTACGTCATCAGCTTTCCGTTCACGGTGTAATTAAATCTACATCTGATGAGTGAGAGCAATTCAACTCTCTCACGAAACAAGCCTGTCATGTAGAGACAAACATACACTTTTAACGATATATATATATATATATATATATATATATGGGTGTGGATGTGTGTGTATATGTATGCAGACAGGAGCGGTACCAGCACGCACACTGGGTACAATGATGTGGTGTGGGCAGCAGACACCAGCGGTGCCAGCACGCGCACTGGGTACATTAATTTTATTCCTAATATATGCTACTGACGATACCAAAACAGGGTGGGATTTAGCTCAGTCGGTCGAGTGCTCGCTTGAGGTGCTTGCGTCGCAGGATCGAACCACCTCGGTGGATCCATTCAACTGATTGGGTTATTTTTCCGTTCCAACCAGAGCATCACAACTGATGAACGGAGGGAATGATGTGATTTTGCAAGACGTTATCCCTGTAGTAAATGGCATTCATTCTGCTACGGCAAACATGGACTGCTGTTCGGTGATGATAACTGATCCCGCCCCACACCATGACACTAATTTCCACCCCATCGATCCGTCTGGACAAGGCAGTCATTATGGTAATGTTTTCCACGCATATGCCACACCCGCAACCGACCATCAGCATTCGTTAAATGGAAACGGGATTCGTCAGAGAATAGCACACCATGCCAAAGTTGTAATCTCCAATGAGGATACCTTCCTGCCAAACGTCGGCGCTCATTTCGATGTCGATCAGTCAGGATAGGTCCAACATATGGTCGTTGTGCACGCAGCCCAGCAGAGTGAAGACGGCGACGCACAGTTTGCGCTGATAACCCCTGGTCGACCTTGAACAGTTGGTGCAGTCCTGGCAGCTGGCAGCGTTCGATCACGAATATGGAGGCGAACAATATGGCGATCTTGTCGTGGTGTCGTAACACGTCGTTGGCCTGGACGTGGACGGTCCCTGGTGGTTCCTGTCTGCTGGTATCTCATGTTGAGTCTAGTGATTGTTGAATGATGGCATCCAAACCGCTGTGCGATGACTCTACTCGAAATGCCGACTTCCTTAGCTGTCAACCTTGCCATCACTTGTTTAACGTTCCCTCAAAGACTACTTCATAAATGAAAGTGGCTTTTCAGAGACCATCTTTTATAGCCGCAATCAGCATGATTTTGCACATTCAATTTACGTTGTTCATGCTATTCATGCAATATGTTGTGTTTCATGGAGTGTTCAGGCAATCGTTTTTGTAAGTTATTCGTCGTCATGCATGGTCTATGAGGTAGTAAGGTACTTATTCATTGATATTTGTAATGTTGATATACGCCCCATTCACATTTGTTATTATCAACTGGTGGTGCGTTTTCAATGCCAAATAGTCAAACGTCGTTATCTCGATGTTGAAGGACCGGACCAACCTGCTCGAGATATCTGTAGCTCAAGATAAACACAACAGTTTCCTGATGAAAATTATCCCAAACATAAATTTATGTTTGCTAACTTAACAACACTAAATAGTATAGTCGTTTCTGTATTTTAAAATAACCCTTTTTATGTGTGAATTTCTTCATGCTGACATAGTTACTAAGTATACCAAAATGTGCCAACATAAAAGGGAACAATAGTACAAAACAATCACTTCTCGACGTGGCCTTTGATTGCTTTGCAACTGTGGCTTTAAAGTCCTCAGTCATAACATGACTTGCGATCTGGGTTTAAATCTGCTAGTAGGTGGTCAGATTTTGTTGTTTCGATCCAGTTTCTCCAACATCAAGAACATATAAAGTTTCCGCCGTAATAGGTCGTTTCGGTTGGGAAATGGTGTCATTATTATTAGTAGCATCATTGTCGTTGTCGTCGTCGTCGTCGTCGTCGTCGTCAGGTGTTATGGTTCTTGCACAGATTATTGTGTCAATAATGTTGTCATCATCGGTCGCGATCTCACATGTGTTCAAATGGTCATCCAGGCTGGCGTAAGTGCCAATTAGTATACACAGTCTGCTTAAAGACTTATTAAATGGCCTAACAAAGTACTAGTATTACCTGAACAAAAATATAATTGATTTCCCCCTAAATGTACCTTATTCAAACATCTACGTAACCACCAGACTTCACTTATTAATGATATTTTGTGAATATAATTGAATTATGGCAATGGTCCATAATTCAAAAACTAAAATTGCCAAGAGAATTGACATGGATTTCACTCCATCATGTTTCAATTAAAGTGATGCGATAGCTAGATTTGGTTTTCAAAGATTAATGTAATTTTCAATTATTTTCCATTTTTAGAGAAATACGGTCCTTAAATCCGTGACAGTATGCCTTTAATGAAATGTCGTCGTCTGAGTTGTCTACACTGTCTGGTTCTGGCTGGTCATCAGTTGTACCAAACTATGCGTGTCGGAAATAGTCCTTAATTGTTTTTGGCGTTACATTTCCCCATGCCTGATCGATCATGCGTAAAGTATCGAGGACACTGCAGATATGCTTCTTTAATTTTGTCAGCATTTTTTATGCAGCTAGATAGCGTGTTTGATAGAATAGAGAATTGGTTCGCTACGTCTGACTTTGATTTGATATTCTGCTCAACGGCAGTAATTGCTTCAAATTCCGTTTCTATTAATTAATTTTCGTTTGACGAGATAACGAAGTTTGACTGTATATGTATATAAATTGTATTATGCGAGCCTCTAATACATGATACTGACGATACCGAAACACACGAGGGTAATAATCTCTTTATCATATAATATCAAGCTTAATACAACGTGTTTTTGTAAACTGTACACGCAACTTTAATTCCAGTCCGCCATTACTAGATATTCAAATGACGTAATATGTGGCGCTGTGTCATTTTGAATGGAAATGAAGTCAAACTCCAATGACGTCATTTTGGATGTCCTTACATCAAAATACACTTGGGCTTAACGTTTTTTGTTTTCTGAATGCTGGACAGCTTTCAATGTAAAATTGCTATTGAAATGTTTTTATTTGATGAATATATGAACGCATACGTCAATTATGGAGTGTCACCCCAGTACGTTTGCTTAAAGGTCAGCGTTTGTAAAACACGTAATTCACTATTGTTTGGTGTCTGCATATACCTTTTGCAATATGTACTGAACAAAATAAGAAACTTCCGCTAACTTTGCTTGAACATAACTTGATGAAAACAAAACGGGGGAATAATTGTTATATATGCGTTTAAAGAGTGTTCCATGATGCATCATTTGGTGCAAAAATCATGGCCATAGGTTAACAGAAACTGGGAGAAATTTTGACCAAGTGTGGTAGGGGTTAAAAAAAAAAACCCACTTAATAACGGGTATGACCACCTCTTGAATTGACCACTGCAGTGCATCGCAGGCGCATAGAATTGACTAAAGTGTTGATTTCTGCCTGTGGAATATTGTTCCATTCCTGAATGATGGCTTGACGAAGTTAGTTGACGTTAGCGGGGGGTTGGGACGACGCCTCAATCGTCTTCCCAGACTATCCCAGACATGTTCGATGGGGTTGAGATCAGGACTTTTAGCGGGCCAGTCATCAATGAAATCAATGTTATTTGTCCTAAGAAAATTTACAGTGTCTCTAGCTGTATGATAGGTGGCATTATTATGCTGAAAAATCGAGATGTTGGCGTTGTTATGGAACAGAGGAATGACGTGATGAGCGAGAATGTCATCGCGGTAACGTTGAGCATTTAAATTGCCATCAATGACGACTAGTGGTGAACGATAACCATGGGCAAAGGCAGCCCAGACCATGACACAACCCCCACCCCCGACACGATCTCGTTCAAGAACACAACAGTCAGCATAGCGTTCATTTCTCCTACGATAGACGCGCACCCTGCCATCACCACGTTGTAAAGAAAATCTGGATTCATCCGAAAAAAGAACGGTATTCCAGCGTCGCCGTATTCAACGAATGTGTACACGTGCTCAATTAAGACGATTTAGACGATGACGTGTTAAAACGCATCCGACGTAAGGACGTCGTGCATGTAAACCGTTCTCCCGGAGACGATTACGAACAGTTTTCCCACTTATTCGGTTATTGTGAAGCCCAGGTGTGTTAGCAGCAGTAGCAGTGGCAGTTTGGAATCGATTGCGCAAATGCGTGTTCATGATATAGCGGTCTTGACCACGCGTTGTAACACGCGGACGTCCACGACGTGGCAAGTCGTTGGTGCTTCCTGTCGTTCGAAATCTTACGCGAAGATTTCGTATCGCTCGACTAGAACTCCCAACATACCTTGCAACGTCTTCTGTCGACATGCCAGCATCAAGCACGCCAATCGCCCGTTCGCGTAAATTATTGGGTATTCTTGGCATACTAAAAATGCTACAATGTAAAAAACGTTAATTTTTTTTTACAATTTTTTATGCGTTTTCGTTCGCTTGACAACAATGTCAGTAAGACAAGTAAAACAAATTGACCGAATACTACACGGGACATGTCTAACCATGCATGCACGTGCAAATTGAATTTCACGTTGTCGACGATTAACAGTGCAAAAATAATCGATAAAATTCATGAATCCTGATAATACAGCTCAAGGCTAATACTACCTATATAATTTCATCACACAATGAATTCTTTAACACAACAAATACTATATGTACAAATCGGAAGTTTCTTTTTTTGTTCAGTATATATGAAGTATCATTAAAATAAATTTTTAAAAATTTACCCGTTTTTAATATATTCGCAATAAAAAGTCACGTTTTCCCCATCGCTTGCCAAAACGCCCGTCGACTTCAAGAGCCAAGTCACGTGACCCCGTGACGCGCTAACCGGCATAACATGAAAGCGTGATTCGCAGCCTTTCAGACATTTTACTGGGAAGGTGGAACACGTGTATTTTAAAACGCGAAAATTTTATTATATTGAATTGAATTGTATGGATGGAATATCCTTTTGCATATATATAGTTTTCAAATTAAAAATATGGTGAACCATTGTTTAGTGTTTGGATGTATCAAAGCATCAGTTTTTCCAAACTTTAAACAAACCGACAATCACAGGGTTTACATGGAAGTGGTTCTTAAACAGAATCCGTGCGTAATGGAAAGGACCATCACGATGGGATAGGATCTGCAGTGACCACTTCATCCCTGGGGATTACAACAATTATTTAAGGTGGTCAGTAAATATTACACCTGGGTTTTTTCTTTGTGTGTGTTTTTTTTAAACATATCTGTTCCAAGCCTGTATCCCCACCGGCACATGTTCGACGATTGTGCATGATACAGCAAACAATAAACCACGACGAGCACGAGCTAAACTTGAGCTCAAAAGGGTGATGGGGAGGAGGCGGGGAGGGTACCAGAGCAGTAGTATATTTTGTACGTAGCGGGGACAACAAAGGAAATACAATGGAGTCGCCTCCAATACAATGGATATGCACCTCCGGAACAATGGGTCCCCAATCCGCAACAATGGATGTGCACCTATTGTCTTTCCGGTTCAGTGGAGCGTATAATTGGTTTTTCCGGTTCAGTGGAGCGGATAATGGGGTTTTCCGGTTCAGTGGAGCGAATAATGGATTTTTGAACAAAAGAAGTGGATGACTGGCATTTTTTCAAATTTTGGGCGGAAACGTCCGCGTTTTTGTTGGGTTCGATGGGGTCACTGTAAAAGTGCGTATTTCAAATAAAGTGGCTTTTTAAAAGGTATCATTATGAGAGTTCTACATCAGGAGCCTTCTATTTTTAGAAATAGGGTCAAGGCAGTGCAAGTGTGGTGCAATATTCTATTGTTCTATAAATAATGTTTTTGTTGGGTGCGATGGGGTCACTGAAAAAGTGCGTATTTGAAATAAAGTGGCTTTTGAAAGGTTGTTTTTATAAATGTGTTATTGGTTTAAAAGGATTTATTTTTAGTTATAATGAAATATTCTTTTGTATAGGAAATCAACGTTATTCAAGAT
>NC_054711.1:37281651-37319151 GCF_016097555.1 Gigantopelta aegis
AGCAAGTTTCCATGCACGTACACGACGACCATCGCAATTCGTCGTTCAAACGTTTCCCCTGCATTAAGAGAAACGCCGCCTGTAATAATTAAAAAAGATCACAGTCACACAATTGCTTATCGATTTATCTTGCACAAAGTAGACAAAGATTTATTAAAAAGAAATACATATATATCTGTTAGGTGTTGTGTGTCTATGTGCATGTCCATCTCTCTCTGTCTCTCCCCCGCCATCCTACCATCTCTGATTATTACTATTATGACAGGACTATTTACATACCACGGCTTTGGTGTCGTATGGGATCCCTGGGATTGGGATATTTCCATGTCCATCCACATCGCACGACTCATTGCATCTCGGAAAGGCGTTTTCACTCCCAGGGTTTGGTGTCTTCGGATATTCCCTGGATTGACGTCAGCAAGTTTCCATGCACGTAACACGACCCATCGCAATCTCGGTTAAACGTTTCCCCTGCATTAAGAGAAACGCCGCCTGTATAATAAAAAAAAAGATGACGTCACACAATTGCTTATCGATTTATCTTCCACAAAGTAGACAAAGATTTATTAAAAGAAATACATATATATCTGTTAGGTGTTGTGTGTCTATGTGCATGTCCATTCTCTCTCTGTCTCTCCCCCGCCATCCTACCATCTCTGATTATTACTATTATGACAGGACTATTTACATACCACGGCTTTGGTGTCGTATGGGATCCCTGGGATTGGGATATTTCCATGTCCATCCACATCGCACGACTCATTGCATCTCGGAAAGGCATTTTCACTCCCAGGGTTTGGTGTCTTCGGATATTCCCTGGATTGACGTCAGCAAGTTTCCATGCACGTAACACGACCCATCGCAATCTCGGTTAAACGTTTCCCCTGCATTAAGAGAAACGCCGCCTGTATAATAAAAAAAAGATGACGTCACACAATTGCTTATCGATTTATCTTCCACAAAGTAGACAAAGATTTATTAAAAGAAATACATATATATCTGTTAGGTGTTGTGTGTCTATGTGCATGTCCATTCTCTCTCTGTCTCTCCCCCGCCATCCTACCATCTCTGATTATTACTATTATGACAGGACTATTTACATACCACGGCTTTGGTGTCGTATGGGATCCCTGGGTTTGGGATATTTCCATTTCCATCCACATCGCACGACTCATTGCATCTCGGAAAGGCGTTTTCACTCCCAGGGTTTGGTGTCTTCGGATATTCCCTGGATTGACGTCAGCAAGTTTCCATGCACGTAACACGACCCATCGCAATCTCGGTTAAACGTTTCCCCTGCATTAAGAGAAACGCCGCCTGTATAATAAAAAAAAGATCACGTCACACAATTGCTTATCGATTTATCTTCCACAAAGTAGACAAAGATTTATTAAAAGAAATACATATATATCTGTTAGGTGTTGTGTGTCTATGTGCATGTCCATTCTCTCTCTGTCTCTCCCCCGCCATCCTACCATCTCTGATTATTACTATTATGACAGGACTATTTACATACCACGGCTTTGGTGTCGTATGGGATCCCTGGGTTTGGGATATTTCCATGTCCATCCACATCGCACGACTCATTGCATCTCGGAAAGGCGTTTTCACTCCCAGGGTTTGGTGTCTTCGGATATTCCCTGGATTGACGTCAGCAAGTTTCCATGCACGTAACACGACCCATCGCAATCTCGGTTAAACGTTTCCCCTGCATTAAGAGAAACGCCGCCTGTATAATAAAAAAAAAAGATGACGTCACACAATTGCTTATCGATTTATCTTCCACAAAGTAGACAAAGATTTATTAAAAGAAATACATATATATCTGTTAGGTGTTGTGTGTCTATGTGCATGTCCATTCTCTCTCTGTCTCTCCCCCGCCATCCTACCATCTCTGATTATTACTATTATGACAGGACTATTTACATACCACGGCTTTGGTGTCGTATGGGATCCCTGGGTTTGGGATATTTCCATGTCCATCCACATCGCACGACTCATTGCATCTCGGAAAGGCGTTTTCACTCCCAGGGTTTGGTGTCTTTCGGATATTCCCTGGATTGACGTCAGCAAGTGTTCCATGCACGTAACACGACCCATCGCAATCTCGGAAAGGGTTAAACGTTTCCCCTGCATTAAGAGAAACGCCGCCTGTATAATTAAAAAAAGATGACGTCACACAATTGCTTATCGATTTATCTTCCACAAAGTAGACAAAGATTTATTAAAAGAAATACATATATATCTGTTAGGTGTTGTGTGTCTATGTGCATGTCCATTCTCTCTCTGTCTCTCCCCCGCCATCCTACCATCTCTGATTATTACTATTATGACAGGACTATTTACATACCACGGCTTTGGTGTCGTATGGGATCCCTGGGTTTGGGATATTTCCATGTCCATCCACATCGCACGACTCATTGCATCTCGG
Source organism: Gigantopelta aegis (assembly GCF_016097555.1). NCBI lineage: Eukaryota > Metazoa > Mollusca > Gastropoda > Neomphalida > Peltospiridae > Gigantopelta > Gigantopelta aegis. The sequence continues at coordinate 37,284,083 of NC_054711.1, forward strand.
AAAGGCGTTTTCACTCCCAGGGTTTGGTGTCTTCGGATATTCCCTGGATTGACGTCAGCAAGTTTCCATGCACGTAACACGACCCATCGCAATCTCGGTTAAACGTTTCCCCTGCATTAAGAGAAACGCCGCCTGTATAATAAAAAAAAAGATCACGTCACACAATTGCTTATCGATTTATCTTCCACAAAGTAGACAAAGATTTATTAAAAGAAATACATATATATCTGTTAGGTGTTGTGTGTCTATGTGCATGTCCATTCTCTCTCTGTCTCTCCCCCGCCATCCTACCATCTCTGATTATTACTATTATGACAGGACTATTTACATACCACGGCTTTGGTGTCGTATGGGATCCCTGGGTTTGGGATATTTCCATGTCCATCCACATCGCACGACTCATTGCATCTCGGAAAGGCGTTTTCACTCCCAGGGTTTGGTGTCTTCGGATATTCCCTGGATTGACGTCAGCAAGTTTCCATGCACGTAACACGACCCATCGCAATCTCGGTTAAACGTTTCCCCTGCATTAAGAGAACCGCCGCCTGTATAATAAAAAAAAAGATCACGTCACACAATTGCTTATCGATTTATCTTCCACAAAGTAGACAAAGATTTATTAAAAGAAATACATATATATCTGTTGGGTGTTGTGTGTCTATGTGCATGTCCATTCTCTCTCTGTCTCTCCCCCGCCATCCTACCATCTCTGATTATTACTATTATGACAGGACTATTTACATACCACGGCTTTGGTGTCGTATGGGATCCCTGGGTTTGGGATATTTCCATGTCCATCCACATCGCACGGACTCATTGCATCTCGGAAAGGCGTTTTCACTCCCAGGGTTTGGTGTCTTCGGATATTCCCTGGATTGACGTCAGCAAGTTTCCATGCACGTAACACGACCCATCGCAATCTCGGTTAAACGTTTCCCCTGCATTAAGAGAAACGCCGCCTGTATAATATAAAAAAAAGACGACGTCACACAATTGCTTATCGATTTATCTTCCACAAAGTAGACAAAGATTTATTAAAAGAAATACATATATATCTGTTAGGTGTTGTGTGTCTATGTGCATGTCCATTCTCTCTCTGTCTCTCCCCCGCCATCCTACCATCTCTGATTATTACTATTATGACAGGACTATTTACATACCACGGCTTTGGTGTCGTATGGGATCCCTGGGTTTGGGATATTTCCATGTCCATCCACATCGCACGACTCATTGCATCTCGGAAAGGCGTTTTCACTCCCAGGGTTTGGTGTCTTCGGATATTCCCTGGATTGACGTCAGCAAGTTTCCATGCACGTAACACGACCCATCGCAATCTCGGTTAAACGTTTCCCCTGCATTAAGAGAAACGCCGCCTGTATAATAAAAAAAAAGATCACGTCACACAATTGCTTATCGATTTATCTTCCACAAAGTAGACAAAGATTTATTAAAAGAAATACATATATATCTGTTAGGTGTTGTGTGTCTATGTGCATGTCCATTCTCTCTCTGTCTCTCCCCCGCCATCCTACCATCTCTGATTATTACTATTATGACAGGACTATTTACATACCACGGCTTTGGTGTCGTATGGGATCCCTAGGTTTGGGATATTTCCATGTCCATCCACATCGCACGACTCATTGCATCTCGGAAAGGCGTTTTCACTCCCAGGGTTTGGTGTCTTCGGATATTCCCTGGATTGACGTCAGCAAGTTTCCATGCACGTAACACGACCCATCGCAATCTCGGTTAAACGTTTCCCCTGCATTAAGAGAAACGCCGCCTGTATAATAAAAAAAAAAAGACGACGTCACACAATTGCTTATCGATTTATCTTCCACAAAGTAGACAAAGATTTATTAAAAGAAATACATATATATCTGTTAGGTGTTGTGTGTCTATGTGCATGTCCATTCTCTCTCTGTCTCTCCCCCGCCATCCTACCATCTCTGATTATTACTATTATGACAGGACTATTTACATACCACGGCTTTGGTGTCGTATGGGATCCCTGGGTTTGGGATATTTCCATGTCCATCCACATCGCACGACTCATTGCATCTCGGAAAGGCGTTTTCACTCCCAGGGTTTGGTGTCTTCGGATATTCCCTGGATTGACGTCAGCAAGTTTCCATGCACGTAACACGACCCATCGCAATCTCGGTTAAACGTTTCCCCTGCATTAAGAGAAACGCCGCCTGTATAATAAAAAAAAAAGACGACGTCACACAATTGCTTATCGATTTATCTTCCACAAAGTAGACAAAAATTTTATTAAAAGAAATACATATATATCTGTTAGGTGTTGTGTGTCTATGTGCATGTCCATTCTCTCTCTGTCTCTCCCCCGCCATCCTACCATCTCTGATTATTACTATTATGACAGGACTATTTACATACCACGGCTTTGGTGTCGTATGGGATCCCTGGGTTTGGGATATTTCCATGTCCATCCACATCGCACGACTCATTGCATCTCGGAAAGGCGTTTTCACTCCCAGGGTTTGGTGTCTTCGGATATTCCCTGGATTGACGTCAGCAAGTTTCCATGCACGTAACACGACCCATCGCAATCTCGGTTAAACGTTTCCCCTGCATTAAGAGAAACGCCGCCTGTATAATAAAAAAAAAGATCACGTCACACAATTGCTTATCGATTTATCTTCCACAAAGTAGACAAAAATTTATTAAAAGAAATACATATATATCTGTTAGGTGTTGTGTGTCTATGTGCATGTCCATTCTCTCTCTGTCTCTCCCCCGCCATCCTACCATCTCTGATTATTACTATTATGACAGGACTATTTACATACCACGGCTTTGGTGTCGTATGGGATCCCTGGGTTTGGGATATTTCCATGTCCATCCACATCGCACGACTCATTGCATCTCGGAAAGGCGTTTTCACTCCCAGGGTTTGGTGTCTTCGGATATTCCCTGGATTGACGTCAGCAAGTTTCCATGCACGTAACACGACCCATCGCAATCTCGGTTAAACGTTTCCCCTGCATTAAGAGAAACGCCGCCTGTATAATAAAAAAAAAGATCACGTCACACAATTGCTTATCGATTTATCTTCCACAAAGTAGACAAAGATTTATTAAAAGAAATACATATATATCTGTTAGGTGTTGTGTGTCTATGTGCATGTCCATTCTCTCTCTGTCTCTCCCCCGCCATCCTACCATCTCTGATTATTACTATTATGACAGGACTATTTACATACCACGGCTTTGGTGTCGTATGGGATCCCTGGGTTTGGGATATTTCCATGTCCATCCACATCGCACGACTCATTGCATCTCGGAAAGGCGTTTTCACTCCCAGGGTTTGGTGTCTTCGGATATTCCCTGGATTGACGTCAGCAAGTTTCACTGCACGTAACACGACCCATCGCAATCTCGGTTAAACGTTTCCCCTGCATTAAGAGAAACGCCGCCTGTATAATAAAAAAAAAAGACGACGTCACACAATTGCTTATCGATTTATCTTCCACAAAGTAGACAAAGATTTATATTAAAAGAAATACATATATATCTGTTAGGTGTTGTGTGTCTATGTGCATGTCCATTCTCTCTCTGTCTCTCCCCCGCCATCCTACCATCTCTGATTATTACTATTATGACAGGACTATTTACATACCACGGCTTTGGTGTCGTATGGGATCCCTGGGTTTGGGATATTTCCATGTCCATCCACATCGCACGACTCATTGCATCTCGGAAAGGCGTTTTCACTCCCAGGGTTTGGTGTCTTCGGATATTCCCTGGATTGACGTCAGCAAGTTTCCATGCACGTAACACGACCCATCGCAATCTCGGTTAAACGTTTCCCCTGCATTAAGAGAAACGCCGCCTGTATAATAAAAAAAAAAGATGACGTCACACAATTGCTTATCGATTTATCTTTCCACAAAGTAGACAAAGATTTATTAAAAGAAATACATATATATCTGTTAGGTGTTGTGTGTCTATGTGCATGTCCATTCTCTCTCTGTCTCTCCCCCGCCATCCTACCATCTCTGATTATTACTATTATGACAGGACTATTTACATACCACGGCTTTGGTGTCGTATGGGATCCCTGGGTTTGGGATATTTCCATTTCCATCCACATCGCACGACTCATTGCATCTCGGAAAGGCGTTTTCACTCCCAGGGTTTGGTGTCTTCGGATATTCCCTGGATTGACGTCAGCAAGTTTCCATGCACGTAACACGACCCATCGCAATCTTGGTTAAACGTTTCCCCTGCATTAAGAGAAACGCCGCCTGTATAATTAAAAAAAAGATCACGTCACACAATTGCTTATCGATTTATCTTCCACAAAGTAGACAAAGATTTATTAAAAGAAATACATATATATCTGTTAGGTGTTGTGTGTCTATGTGCATGTCCATTCTCTCTCTGTCTCTCCCCCGCCATCCTACCATCTCTGATTATTACTATTATGACAGGACTATTTACATACCACGGCTTTGGTGTCGTATGGGATCCCTGGGTTTGGGATATTTCCATGTCCATCCACATCGCACGACTCATTGCATCTCGGAAAGGCGTTTTCACTCCCAGGGTTTGGTGTCTTCGGATATTCCCTGGATTGACGTCAGCAAGTTTCACTGCACGTAACACGACCCATCGCAATCTCCGTTAAACGTTTCCCCTGCATTAAGAGAAACGCCGCCTGTATAATAAAAAAAAAAGACGACGTCACACAATTGCTTATCGATTTATCTTCCACAAAGTAGACAAAGATTTATATTAAAAGAAATACATATATATCTGTTAGGTGTTGTGTGTCTATGTGCATGTCCATTCTCTCTCTGTCTCTCCCCCGCCATCCTACCATCTCTGATTATTACTATTATGACAGGACTATTTACATACCACGGCTTTGGTGTCGTATGGGATCCCTGGGTTTGGGATATTTCCATGTCCATCCACATCGCACGACTCATTGCATCTCGGAAAGGCGTTTTCACTCCCAGGGTTTGGTGTCTTCGGATATTCCCTGGATTGACGTCAGCAAGTTTCCATGCACGTAACACGACCCATCGCAATCTCGGTTAAACGTTTCCCCTGCATTAAGAGAAACGCCGCCTGTATAATAATAAAAAAAGATGACGTCACACAATTGCTTATCGATTTATCTTTCACAAAGTAGACAAAGATTTATTAAAAGAAATACATATATATTTGTTAGGTGTTGTGTGTCTATGTGCATGTCCATTCTCTCTCTCTCTCACTCTCTCTCTCTCTCTCTCTCTCTCTCTCTCTCTCTCTCTCTCTCTCTCTCTCTCTCTCTCTCTCTCTCTCTCTCTCTCTCTCTCTCTCTCCCTCTCCCTCTCCCCCCCCCCCCCCATCCTACTATCTCTGATTATTACTATTATGACAGAACTATTTACATACCACAGCTTTTGTGTTGTGTGGTATCCCTGGGATTGGGAGAATTCCATGTCCATCCACATCGCACGACCCATTGCATCTCGGAAGAGCGTTTTCAGTCCCAGGGTTTGATGTCGTCGGATATTCCCTGGATTGACATCAGCACGTTTCCATGCACACAACACGACCCATCGCATTCTCGGTTAAACATTTCTTCTGCACTAAGAGAAACGCCGCCTTTATAATAAAAAAAGATGACGTCACACAATTGCTTATCAATTGGCAATGGATTTTATCTTCCACAAACTAGACAAAGATCTATCAAGAGAGATACGTATATATCTGTTGATTGTTGTGTGTCTATGTGCATGTCCATTCTCTCTCTCTGTCTCTCTCTCTCTCTGTCTCTCTTGAATATTTAAAAAATTACAAGTCTATCTTCTCCTAAAGTTTTAAGTTTAAAAGACAAATAAAAATTTAGCATTTAAAATTTGAAAGTCTATCTTATTGTAGAGATGTTATTTCATAGTGGTGAAACTTGCTACTATAAGATAACATAAATAGTAAAAATGTTTTCTGTTGTACGGAAATTGTTCATGTATACCACTGAGTAATTAAATTTTTATATTACTTGTCTTCAAGCTGAATCAGATCAAATGTACAAAGACTTTCAGACAACACTATTCCCAAATAATACAAATCAGTATGTAAATGCTGAACAGCTGCCAAATAAAATTCCTCTTCATTATGGGCGAAATATTGTAGTTTATCATTTTGCTCTTTAAAGACCCAACGCTGTTGTGGTTTCAATACCAGATTTTACACAGAATTATACCAACAAATATCTTTTTACATAAAATAAAACTGATTGATTTTTTTTATATGAACCAGAAACACTGCAGCATCTATTTTATAACTGTCCTAAAGTCGTTGAACTCTGGAGTATTTTAGAAAAATGGTTATTACAAAAAGGTGATTATACCCAGTTGAATAGGAACACAGTTTTATTTGGAATTATAAATAGTAAACATATATTTGTAAACTGGTTAACTGTTAATGTAAAATATTACATATACAAATCAAAATTACAAGAGTACACTAAATGAAACTGGTATCAACAATTTTATTAAAGATAAGTAACAAATAGAAAAATACATATATTATAAAAACTGTTTACATACAGAATTCGACGACAATTGGGGAGTATATCTTTTCAATCTTCTTTTTATTTCCACTTTTGTTACTGCTCCTTTTTTATATATTAGTATATTGTTTGCTATGTACTTTGTAAGGTAGTGAAATCAGGGCCCCAACCCTGACACTATCATAACATATTTCTGAGGCAATAAACTATTAAAGAAAAAAAAAAAGAAATAGAAAAAAAAAAAAATTCCTCTAGAGTAGCCATGATTTTTTTTTTTATATTGATTTTTTAATTTGTTTTTTTTTATAAATCTCAAAATATGTCTTAAATATGTCAGCTATTCTATAGTATATACTGAAATTCTTTAGATAAGGAAGTAATTTTTTTACTGAGGTTGATTTATTTGTTGAATGTTGATGTCACACAGCAGGTGAAGTTCAAGCAGGTTTATATTTTAAAATGGTGACAAACACAAGAATACTGATTATGACTTACCACATTATGTACATTAAACATGACCTGAATTTATTTGTTCTGTGGCTACTAAATAAAATTGCAATAAATAAATAATATAAAAGTGATTTGAAAATTGTCTGTTCATATTTACTTGATCAGTCTATATATTTAAAACAAAGTGCTACACAAAATTAGTAATCACTAATTTTCATACAAAATTTTGAAAACAAAATGTTCCCCGGATTAGTAAAGATTTGATGAATAGACATTTAGCATGTTTAATCTTATGGTTGGATATTCTTCTGCTAGTGTTTAGAACAATGGAGAACTGTATGTGCAGCATGTAGGCTAAGGCCCTATTGTGAACATAAATTAAAAAGGAAACTGTTTATTTTGTGCACTGAGCAAAATCGAGCTGTGCCGTTACAATGGGAACTTTAATTCTCTGATGCCACTGATGGATTGTGCTTTCGATGAACTGAATTTGTCTTAAATAAGCAGTGTTTGTATGGGGAACATTAATGAATAACTGTGTTAATGTGAAATTCAGGTGTACAGGGTCGTAGCGTGAGCTGGACCTGTGGGGGGGGGGGGGGGGGGTCGAATATGAACCAAGTGGAACTTTTCTATTTTGTTTTTGCACCACCAGAAACTCCATATGTATAAACCTGTATGTTTTAGTTTTGAAAGCGGACCATTTGCTTCAGCGGGGGGGGGGGGGGGGGGGGGGGGGGTCGTCCGAACCACACACACCCCTCCCCGCCTACGCCCCTGCTGTATGTGACATCCATGAATTGGTTTAGATTTGACACGGAGTGTCCTAATTAGAAGTGTGTGTATGTGTGTGTGTGTGGGGGGGGGGGGGGGGTCATGGCTTTCCAACAACTTTCTTAACTGTGTTCTGTGACCTGGACTTTTCTCAAGTAATTTTAATATTGGACAAAAGTCTGAAAAGAGAACATTTCACGGTCATTTGACTAGCGGCTCAGAGATCTTTCTTCAAGTTAAATATTAAACTATTCTATATAATTATTATTATTACTATTTAAGAAATAATATGGATTTTTATGTAATCGAAAGATGTATGAGTCACTACCTGTCATTGCCGTTTTTACCGTCTGTAGTCAGTTGAAGCTGTGGAAATTTCTATTTGCATTTTTGAACTTTAATTATAGAACGATTTTCAGCCTGTTGCTATATTAATTAAATTGTAAACGGACTACAGTTTAGATAATTTAGGATAACATTTATATATACTAGTGTATAGTAGTTATTAGAAAAATAGTGGTTTCCTTAAATATTAGTTTATTGTATTTATTAGTTACTATTTTCCGGCATTTACGACTTAGTGCTATTTTTAACTTGATATTTTTTTGCCATATATGGTGTGCGCTATTTATAACGTGACCTTATTACTCTCACCCGGAAGTGATTTGTGTAGTGAGACCTAAAGAGATTTAAAGGTAACAGCAAATAAAAATATAAAGACAAATTATCACATAGATACAGCACATACAAACAGAACAGATGGAGTATTTAAAGATTACAGATTTTCACAGAGTTAGGTTCATGGTAAACTTACGTCCCTTTCCTTGACGTAGTGATAGTTGACGAACTGAGTGATGAGGTATACAGTGGCGTAGGCAGGATTTCGGAGGGGGGGGGGGGGGGCACGTCTGTAGTGGGATATGAAACGGGAACCTTTTCTTTTTAATGTTATTAATAAGCGAAAAGGTAAAAACTTCCCGGGATTGGAGGGGGGTATGCCCCCCCCCCTCCCCCGGCTACGCCACTGTAAGTATAAATAAATGAACTATGTAAGTAATCAGAAAGTTATATTAATGAAATCATAATTCAATTCTAAATCAGTGGCGTAGCCAGGCGGGCATCTGGCAGCCAAGTAAACAATGATATCAAGTACGCCACTGATCACCCCTAATTTCCCGGGATTGCGGGGGGGGGGGGGGGGGGCAGACGCAGATTAGCGCACACGGTGCGTTTTCATTCGGATCCGTCTGCGTTCATCCGTTCAATATCAAACATGTTTGATTTCTGAAAATGCATCGCAGCGTTAAAAAATGCGTTCATCCGATTTTTGCCGGACTGCAATTTTGAACGCACGTCGCTGCGTTTTTTGTCGCTCGTGTGCTCGTTAAAAAACGCAGCGACGTGCGATAAAAATCGCAGTCCGTCTAAAAACGCATGCCGCTCGTGTACGCCTACATGCGTCACGTCATCGTTTACCAGTGACATGTACAAAATGGCAGCAAACATTACATTGAAAATAAATCGCGATGCCCCTCCTCCTCCCCCCCCCCCTCCAAAAAAAAAAACCAAAAAAAAAAAAATTCAAAACAGTAGTGCCATATATGTCGTTGACTTTATTTACGTCAAATGTAGGCTTACTGTACATATACTAGTCATTTGTAATTTTTCGGCAATTTCCTCCATTGCCGCAGCCTTCAAAATTCTGTCACTATACTCAGGTATATACAGAAAAGAAATACAGAATACAGATTAAAGAGATATAGTACAGGTAAGGGACAAGTAATGCAGAATAAAGAGAGTACAAATATTGGGTAAAGAGCCGCCACGCAACACGAATCACACAACACCAGGTATATCATAGTGGCGGATCCAGAGTGGTAAATAAGGTGGCTAGCCACCTCCTCCCTTCCTGAGCAATTGTTGTGTGTGTTCATTCCAAACATATAGTTACTTCAAAGTTTTATTCAGGAAGATGTAAATAAAGCCATTCCGTTCGCGAAAATAATATGCCTCGCCCTGTTGTTAGTCAGGTGTAGGTCTACATTTGTAGCCTACCGAGTATGGCTTGCATCGATAAGGACAAAATTAAATCGTGTTTACATGCACTGTATTTTGGTGTGAATCAGGAAAACGGCAAGTTTGTTAAATTAATTTCATGGAATTATTAATTAGGAATTAGATCCTCGGAAATCAGTGAAATAAGGCTCTAAAATGCTTTGCCCCCGGAACTTTCACCATGGCTCAGCCCCTGCCATCCCAATCCGTCACACACTCCCTTATTATTTTCTAGATCCGCCACTGTATAATCATAGTCGCGTAACAACGACGGTGGGGATTTTGTCACATTATTTACATGTTAGGTGTTGTGTTCATGTGCATAATGTTATTTAAAATGTACTGAGGTGTAGCTAAACAAACATCCCTTTCTGAATGTTTCACACAACACGAAACGTGTCTTGATCATAACTAAACGTCCCAGTCGGATAGGGGTGGTGATGTGTCCGTGATTTCTGTGGGTGTGGGGATGTATCCCCCAGTGGTAAAGCACTCCATTGATGAGTGGTCAGTCTTGGACTGATCCCCGTCGGTGGACCCATTGGTCTATCTCTCGTTCCTGCCAGTGCACCACGACTGGTCTATCAAAGGCCGTGGTATGCGCTATCCTGTCAGGGACGGTGCATATACTCCCCCCCCCCCCCCCTCTCTCTTTTATTATTGTCATTAATTTCACAGCACTATTTACATACCATGTCTTTGGTGTCGTGGGACATTGCCTGGGATTGGGAGAATTCCACGTCCATCTACATCGCACGACTCATTGCATCTCGGAAGAGAGCGCGCTCTCTCTTTCTCCACTAAGCGTAACGCCGCCCTTATATAGATGACGTCATGCAACTGTTTGTTGTTTGAACTTTGACATCCACAAAGTCAAAACATATTTAAGAAAATTTCCTACTCGAAATAAAGCCGATGGGCTTGAATTCGGATAACATTTTTCAACAGGAATCTCCCCAAGGTTACGATATCGTGTTTACTATTAAAAATAGAAGAAACAATACTTTCTACACCTATAGGTCTAACGACAAATTTTAAATGTATAGCCTACTAAAATTAAAGATTCATTATTTTTACATTTAGCTATGATTAAAAAAAAATTTTTTTTTTAAATAATATAATAATAATAATAATAATAATAATAATAATTTAAAAAAACAAACAGATATAATGTTTACATAATTAAATAATAATCTGAAAACTTCAATTTGCTGGTAGTCTACCTGCTTCGTCAAGAATCCTTAGCTAAGGTCTCACTACACAGATGTCGTCTGCCATTGAAACCCATGTTAAATTGCCCAACTTCAAACGAAGATTGCCAGTAGAACGGGTTCTCGTTGGCACTAACAACATACATTATATTAACATTTATTTTCACTCCAAAATTGAGAACATTTCAGTCTCAGTTTTTTTGCTATATAACCGCATCTGGCTGTAGTACCGGTCCGAACAGGTGGTTCATTAACCGATTCACTCCAGCTGTCTCTTGCGCTATACATCCACGTCCCAAAAGGTCGATGCACAATATTATAAAATAAGATGGACAAAATACAGCCAGAAGGCTTGCCATTAAACATACATATTGTTTTAATTCTTCACCATTTCCTAGAAGTGAATATATGAACCATAACATGTCACAGTTAGGAACTATAGTGGACGTAATGAATGAACTCTCACCCGGAAATGATCTGTGTGGTGAGACCTAATTTAAGCGTCATCAATCCACAAAAGGACTGTTCTGATTTTGCAGCCATTGTTTCTAACTTAAACATTAGATCTACATACTGAATCAAATTCTTGTTCAGAATATCAGTGTCTGTACATTTAATTTGTTTCTGAGCATCCAACTGTTTGTAAGTAGCTCAAACTGGATTTCCACTCACAATAATTCCACGTAGGCTAGGCTTACGAACACATATATAGGTCTACTAGGAAATAAAATGACGTTGGAACTAGTACAAACACTAGGACGGTCAGAAACACAGTCAATCTATTTTTTTTAATGTAATTAGAATAAGCTAATTACAAAGTCTGTTTGTCAACATCTTAACAATGGCCACAAACCCAGGACACTATCATCAAAATAACCCTACACGAACATTTATATTAATAGGCCTAGGCATCGGATGCAATCACCTCTTCTCTGTCCTTAACTATGAAACCGATGTGACTAGAATGCGTGCGTGCATTGCCCCTCCTGAACAAAAAGTCGAATTAATAACTGCCACCTCATCTGATATTGAAACGTTTTGCTTTTGTGACTAAAGTTGTCATAGAACGATTATGTACTCTGATACAATCCTAAGTTGCACCTTTTGTCTTTATCATGGCATAATACATGTTTGTTTGTTTTTTGACTTAATTCAAGCCCTGGGCCTAATTTCTGACAAAATGTATCTTCTCTAAGGTGGTATTTTCCGTATTCCGGGGCTAGGGCATAAATGGGTCATTCTACAGAAAGTGTCACTTTTATGTCCCTGCACATTTTCTTTTTTATTTATATATAGAAAACTAAATTGGTGATCTTTAACGATACCTTATTAATAATATTATCCTGTCATGGCGATTCTTTTCTCTGGTAATCAGTTTTGATAGAGATTTTATTCGAGATTAGTGTAAAATGCCATTGGTGTTACCTGTCCCTAGATCAATACTATACATAACATGCACTGTTAAAATATATAATAGAAGACATAACACTGAATACCTTTAATGTCATATGTACTGATGGCTGACTTACTCACTAAAGAAGGAATCTTGTAAATATTATTAGTATTCAAAAGATGGTGGGCAATATAAGCTTGTCCCTGGAGTTTTATGTAATTGATGTTACTGTATATACTTATGAGAAAACAAAAGAAACTAAATGCTCTCTGGATGAAACATTCCACCGGTAGATATCGGCCATCAAACTAATTTGTCAAAAACAGCAGACATATGAACAGTTGTGAATAGTTTTCTTTAAATGTCATGAATGCGTTGTCAAACTATAAGAGTATGTTTATTCACTGCCATTGGTGTTAAAATCGTATTTATGTAATGGTTAATAATTTTAAGAAACTTTTTGTATGTTATTATAGTCTGCTACAACATGCACTTATTCAGTTTTCTCAACTGTGTCTTTAGAGAGCATGAATTAATTATGCACTTATTTGTCATTGGTATTGCCTGTCATTAGTGTTACCATGCGTACTGAATAACACCAATGACCATTATAATCTAATTAAAATTAGCTCCACTATTACATGTGGATCTAACAGCAACCCGTTGGATGTCCAGTTGACCTTTCATTCGACCAATCAAAACCTTACTTGCAAAATCATGCCAGTGATTTGAAAAGAATTTCAAAACATTCATGATTATTCCGAGGGTATACGAAATGATTCGAGTGAATTACGCCGGAAAGTATGCCGGAAACTAATTTCAATATAAAATTTTATATAATATTCGTTTTAAGACGAAAAAAAAAACCGTGATGGTATAGCCATAAAATCTGTTTATACTAGTATACCATCCAGAGTTTATTACTGCACTCCAGGGCCCCCCCCCCCCCCCCCCCCCCGTTTTTTCAATGTTGAAATAGACCAACAAGTTCGCCTATTACTGGTGAGACCAGTAGAGCTAATTTTAATCAGATTGTGACCATTAGTGACACCAGTGACAATGTGTTTAATAAGATGCCATTTTCTTCGCTTTGCATATTTTTGAAGATGATTTGAAAATTAAAGGGTCTTGTGCAGCATCATAGTTGCATAATGGAACTTTGGGTGAAATAAATGTTTTGTTGGAATGTAAAGAGTGTATCTTCAACGTCCCTACCTGCGTTGTGCTTGGTTCGCGCAATTAACATCCGATTTGTTGTCGTCTGCTTGTCGTTCATTTGAGGTTTTTCTTAAGTTAGAGAAGATTTCCATTAACAATAAAGTTCAGTCAAGTAAGTATCTAAATACAAAACTTTACAAACCTCTAAAACCATTAAGTGTTTTTGTTAATAATTTCAGTTTGGTTTGACGTAAGAAGACAAGTAAAAGTGTTTTGGAAATAAAAAATAAATACTACTTTTGTGTCGAATTTACAAAACAATCGGCTCAGAAATAAATAACATGTAGTAGACTAAATTTCATAGTAGCCTATGAAAAAAGGCGTTCCCTGAGGAACAGACTAAGAGTCGTTTTTGTTTATTCTTTAAAATTACCGATATCGGGCCCACTTGACTCGTAGAAATTGACTTGAAATGGAAGATGATTAATATTCGGTGCGTGTCACAAGATCTCATACGTGACAGATCAACAAGGCCAAATAATTTCATGTTTATGACTTTTAAGCCCCCTATTGTTAGAATTTGTTTTCAGTTATTATACATTCGATCTGCAAAATAAAAGGTATGCGACATTTTTGTGACTCGATTGTAGTGAATAGTAGACAAATAATCCATTGGTAACAATTGTAAATAATTGTATAAATTCTGTTAATTAAGAATCAATTAATTAGAAAATTGATATTTTTCAATCTATTCACTGGTATGAACGTAATGCCTATCTGTATTGATATCCAAATTTTAGCGATGGGTGTCGGTAAAACGCGGACAGGAAAGGAACGCTGGACAAACTGACTTTTTCCTTTTAAAAAAATATTAAACAAAGTGTTCGTCCACTATGCATAGTTCAGAAATATATATTTTATCATGTAGTTGTTTAAAAAAACAATAATATGTCGCACCGCGCATGCGCGGAAATGTTTTTTTTTTTTTTTTCCAAATGCTAAACGGAGTTAAAAACTACTAGATCTAACCTTTCCTGTTTAAGAGATTAACTTTATCATAAAGAAAAGTTAAAATCATATTGAAAATGTATTACCAAGTTGTAGTCAAATATCGGAAAATTATATTACGTATGTTTTCATTTCCAATAAAGGCTATTTAAATTTAAAAAAAAAAAATATTGAAAATCCTGCATTAAAATAGCTTTTTAGTTAAAAGGAAAGAGTTAACTCTTGAATAATGACGCAGTTCGTATGATTTATTTCTTGACTAGTGACATAATTTGTTTGATTTGCTGTATAGTGTATGTACTGAAAACATTAGAATGACATTACGTATTTATAAGGCGTCCTCGTTTTCTGAAAATATTTGGAACATTTAACTTAGCTTAGTAACTTGTTTAACGTGTCCATATACCACTAGGGTTTCGAACACGCCTATCCCGAGTCCGGCCTCCGATAGGATCGGGGGTCTGACTCGGGACAGGGAGGAACATTTAACGTAGAGTTTTGCAGCGCTTGCGTAAATGCAAAAGTAGGATTACAACTTTTTACTGTTATTGGGAATACAAGTATACAGTAAAATACATTTTGAGCCTTACTTTAAGCACGAAAATAACTACATAAATTAATTAATGAATAAATCTTTAATTTAATATATTATAAACAAAATTAAAATTCTGTGTCTTAATTTAATATATATTTTTAAACGGTCTGACAGTCCATATCTTATCATTGCAGAATGACACAATTATTCTAATAGGTTTTTAATAGTTGTAGTGGCGTAGGCAGGATTTTGTATTGGGGGGGGGGGGGGGGGGGGGGGGCACCTGGCAGCCAAGTAAACAATGATATCGAGTACGTCACTAATCACCCCTAAAATTGAATAGTTGTAGGCTGAAGAAAGAAAAAAACCATTTAAGAAAATATAATTACATAGTTTTGCTAACAAGTAGTGGTAGTCTCAAGAATACAGTCTTGAATGTCATTGGTGTTACACATTGTCATTGGTTTTACTTTTTTTGTCATTGGTATTATGCACGAATATTTTAGCTGTCATTTCTCAAGAAACTTTATTTTCGAAATTTAAATTGTTTGTTTAGGAAAGCATACCTTCTACCTTTATGACTTTGATGAAATTTATTTTGAATGACTCCACAGTTTAAAATAATTAAAACTGCCACAGTGTACAATTTGAGTTATATACAGAATATCCGTGTGGAAATGTACAATTACACCCTTGAATAGTTTTTAATTCTAAAGTTATTCCATATATACTCTTCAAAAAAAGAAACGCAAAAGGGTACAAATGGGTTATAACTCCGATTTTATGTTTCCTACCGGTTGATGCTTTGTGAATATAAGGTCATTGCATGTCCCAAACACATTCCCACGGTTACATTCGATAAAACGCAGCTACTGTACAATAAAGTTCCAAAATGTGAATATTCGCAAAAACGCAGCCACGTGCAAACCATGTCACCACTGCACGTGCGTTGTCTGCACGTGCAACATGAACACCGACAGTATAAAAGTGCAGGGTGTTCGCTTGCCTGGCCTCTGTATCTGGCCGACAGTTGACAATCCAGGACATGCCACGTCTCAGTGAACCGCAGAGAAACAATGCCATCGGCCGACTAGACGCAGGCGAATCCAGAACGGCCGTTGCCAGGGCATTCCATGTGTCCCCAAGCACATCTCCAGACTGTGGGACCGTTACCAGCAACATGGATCAACACGTGACCTCCCTAGATCCGGTCGACCACGGGTCACTACCCCCGGGCAGGACCGCTACATCCGGGTACGCCACCTTCGGGAACGATTGACTACTGCCACCTCCACAGCCGCAGCAATACCAGGTTTGCGCAGGATATCCGACCAGACCGTACGGAACCGCCTACGTGAGGTAGGAATTCGTACCAGACGTCCAGTTCGAGGTGTCATCTTAACACCACAACACCGTCGACTCCGACTGCAGTGGTGCCAGATTCATCGACAATGGCCTCAACTGCGATGGAGACAGGTGTGGTTCAGTAACGAGTCCCGATTTTTGCTCCGACGTCATGATGGAAGATGTCGCGTGTATAGGCGTCGTGGTGAACGTTATGCGGCAAACTGCGTGCAGGAAGTGGACAGATTCGGCGGGGGTAGTGTCATGGTGTGGGCAGCCATCTCACACACTGGCAGAACTGACCTGGTCCACGTGCAGGGCAACATGAATGCACAGGGCTACATTGACCAGATCCTCCGGCCACACATCGTTCCAGTTATGGCCAACGCCAACGCAGTGTTCCAACATGACAACGCCAGGCCTCACACAGCACGTCTCACAACGGCTTTCCTACAGAACAACAACATTAATGTCCTTCCTTGGCCATCGATATCACCGGATTTGAACCCAATTGAGCATCTATGGGACGAGTTGGACCGACGCCTCCGACAGCGACAACCACAGCCCCATACCCTGCCCGAGCTGGCAGCAGCCTTGCAGGCCGAGTGGGCCACCATCCCCCGGGACGTCATCCGTACTCTGGTTGCTTCAATGGGCAGGCGGTGCCAGGCAGTTGTCAACACACCTAGAGGCCACACCCGGTATTGACTCCAGATGACCTTGACCTTGGTGGTGTGTCCTATCACTTACTCACAATGGACTAGAGTGAATTGTGAACAATCCTGCAACATTTGGTAATTATCGGACTCACCATTCAATAATTAAATCAATTCTCCAAATGTTACGACAATGTGGTTTTGCGTTTCTTCTATTACGAACACCCAAATAAAAGATCAATGTGCTCTTGATCACTATAAACCAATTGGATCACACTGCTGAACTATCCCACTTGTTGGTAACACCAATGACATAATGAGTGTGTTCGTAGTGTAACATGTGTCTGCACGTGCAGGCCGATTACAGTTCTTCGTGGCTAGATATAATTTTATTTTCCTTTGTTCATCTAGTTTCCAAAAGTTAACAACAAACATTTATATCTTTTAACTGTTTTATCTTGAATTTGTATTTTGAAAAGTGACGCTTTCTGTAGAATGACCCACATATGGAAAATCCCGGTATGTATATATTTATTAGGTGTTGTGTGAGGGTGTGCATGTGCATATACATTGTCTCTCACCACGCCCACCCCCACCCCCAAATGAATTTTCTGGATTCGCCACTGATTATGACATGCGAAACTGGGAGGGACAATGTTGTGATATGACGTCACTTGACATGTAGGCTAAGAGTGTTGTTATGTTGGTCCTCTTACTCTGCATACATTCAAATCTGATATCACATGTTTTTTGTAAATTTTATATTTATAGTTAAAACGAAACCAGCGTAGTATTATATTTTTAACACATTAATTATATAGTGGCCATCTTGAAAAGTGCCCCGTTTACTGGTTCACAAATATTTTTGTTAAATTACTTTAAATTTTAAAATGCTTCCAATAATTTGTGCTGTTTCATCTAAATATTAAAATGCATAATTAAAAAATATAGTTTACATGCCTTCAATTGCTATAGGATAACTTTTTTTTTTGCAGTAGAAGTTGACTATATATACTCTTCAAAAGAAGAAACGCAAAACCACATTGTCGTAACATTTGGAGAATTGATTTAATTATTGAATGGTGAGTCCGATAATTACCAAATGTTGCAGGATTGTTCACATTTCACTCTAGTCCATTGTGAGTAAGTGATAGGACACACCACCAAGGTCAAGGTCATCTGGAGTCAATACCGGGTGTGGCCTCCGCGTGTGTTGACAATTGCCTGGCACCGCCTGCCCATTGAAGCAACCAGAGTACGGATGACGTCCCGGGGGATGGTGGCCCACTCGGCCTGCAAGGCTGCTGCCAGCTCGGGCAGGGTATGGGGCTGTGGTTGTCGCTGTCGGAGGCGTCGGTCCAACTCGTCCCATAGATGCTCAATTGGGTTCAAATCCGGTGATATCGATGGCCAAGGAAGGACATTAATGTTGTTGTTCTGTAGGAAAGCCGTTGTGAGACGTGCTGTGTGAGGCCTGGCGTTGTCATGTTGGAACACTGCGTTGGCGTTGGCCATAACTGGAACGATGTGTGGCCGGAGGATCTGGTCAATGTAGCCCTGTGCATTCATGTTGCCCTGCACGTGGACCAGGTCAGTTCTGCCAGTGTGTGAGATGGCTGCCCACACCATGACACTACCCCCGCCGAATCTGTCCACTTCCTGCACGCAGTTTGCCGCATAACGTTCACCACGACGCCTATACACGCGACATCTTCCATCATGACGTCGGAGCAAAAATCGGGACTCGTTACTGAACCACACCTGTCTCCATCGCAGTTGAGGCCATTGTCGATGAATCTGGCACCACTGCAGTCGGAGTCGACGGTGTTGTGGTGTTAAGATGACACCTCGAACTGGACGTCTGGTACGAATTCCTACCTCACGTAGGCGGTTCCGTACGGTCTGGTCGGATATCCTGCGCAAACCTGGTATTGCTGCGGCTGTGGAGGTGGCAGTAGTCAATCGTTCCCGAAGGTGGCGTACCCGGATGTAGCGGTCCTGCCCGGGGGTAGTGACCCGTGGTCGACCGGATCTAGGGAGGTCACGTGTTGATCCATGTTGCTGGTAACGGTCCCACAGTCTGGAGATGGTGCTTGGGGACACATGGAATGCCCTGGCAACGGCCGTTCTGGATTCGCCTGCGTCTAGTCGGCCGATGGCATTGTTTCTCTGCGGTTCACTGAGACGTGGCATGTCCTGGATTGTCAACTGTCGGCCAGATACAGAGGCCAGGCAAGCGAACACCCTGCATTTTTATACTGTCGGTGTTCATGTTGCACGTGCAGACAACGCACGTGCAGTGGTGACATGGTTTGCACGTGGCTGCGTTTTTGCGAATATTCACATTTTGGAACTTTATTGTACAGTAGCTGCGTTTTATCGAATGTAACCGTGGGAATGTGTTTGGGACATGCAATGACCTTATATTCACAAAGCATGAACCGGTAGGAAACATAAAATCGGAGTTATAACCCATTTGTACCCTTTTGCGTTTCTTTTTTTGAAGAGTATATAATAGCAAATATGTCATTTGGACCACATACCGCAAGTCATTTGAGATTAAGACAAACTTACAAACCCTTAATTCGAGTTAATTCGAGATAGTATGACGTTTGAGATAGAGTTTATTGTGCATGTCTATACAGCCCAGCAGGCGTGGATCCAGAATTTTTTGCAGGGGGTGGGGTTAGTGTCAGAATTGTCGCAGAGGGGTTCATGCTGGGGTGTCGTTAAACAATCATTCACTCACTCATTAAAATAAGTGCATTTTTTTATTGTCCTGAGGTGTGTGTGTGTCGGGGGGGGGGGGGGGGGGGGGGGGGGGGGGGGGGGTGTCTGGATCCATGCTTGCCCAGATGACTGCTCTACACCTGTAGGCCACATCCAACACAGGCCAGAAGGAATATGTGTTACAGTGTTGCTATTTCAATCTGTAACAGTAGGCCACATCCAACACAGGCCAGAATGAATATATGTTACAGTGTTGCTATTTCAATCTGTAACAGTCGGCCACATCCAACACAGGCCAGAAGGAATATATGTTATAGTGTTGCTATTTCAGTCTGTAACAGTAGGCCACATCCAACACAGGCCAGAAGAAATATATGTTACAATGTTGCTATTGCAATATGTAACTGTAGGCCACATCCAACAAAGAAGGAATATATGTCATAGTGTTGCTATTTCAATCTGTACACCTGCAGGCCACATCCAACACAGGCAAGAAGGAATATATGTTACAGTGTTGCTATTTCAATCTGTAACAGTACACCACATCCAACACAGGCCAGAAGGAATATATGTTACAGTGTTGCTATTTCAGTCTGTAACAGTAGGCCACATCCAACACAGGCCAGAAGGAATATATGTTACAGTGTTGCTATTTCAGTCTGTAACAGTAGGCCACATCCAACACAGGCCAGAAGGAATATATGTTACAGTGTTGCTATTTCAGTCTGTAACAGTAGGCCACATCCAACACAGGCCAGAAGGAATATATGTTACAGTGTTGCTATTTCAATCTGTAACAGTAGGCCACATCCAACACAGGCCAGAAGGAATATATGTTACAGTGTTGCTATTTCAATCTGTAACAGTAGGCCACGTCCAACACAGGCCAGAAGGAATATATGTTACAGTGTTGCTATTCCAGTCTGTAACAGTAGGCCACATCCAACACAGACCAGAAGGAATATATGTTACAGTGTTGCTATTTCAGTCTGTAACAGTAGGCCACATCCAACACAGGCCAGAAGGAATATATGTTACAGTGTTGCTATTTCAATCTGTAACAGTACACCACATCCAACACAGGCCAGAAGGAATATATGTTACAGTGTTGCTATTTCAGTCTGTAACAGTAGGCCACATCCAACACAGGCCAGAAGGAATATATGTTACAGTGTTGCTATTTCAGTCTGTAACAGTAGGCCACATCCAACACAGGCCAGAAGGAATATATGTTACAGTGTTGCTATTTCAGTCTGTAACAGTAGGCCACATCCAACACAGGCCAGAAGGAATAGATGTTACAGTGTTGCTATTTCAGTCTGTAACAGTAGGCCACATCCAACACAGGCCAGAAGGAATAGATGTTACAGTGTTGCTATTTCAATCTGTAACAGTAGGCCACCTCCAACACAGGCCAGAAGGAATATATGTTACAGTGTTGCTATTTCAATCTGTAACAGTAGGCCACATCCAACACAGGCCAGAAGGAATATATGTTACAGTGTTGCTATTTCAGTCTGTAACAGTAGGCCACATCCAACACAGGCCAGAAGGAATATATGTTACAGTGTTGCTATTTCAGTCTGTAACAGTAGGCCACATTCAACACAGGCCAGAAGGAATAGATGTTACAGTGTTGCTATTTCAATCTGTAACAGTAGGCCACATCCAACACAGGCCAGAAGGAATATGTGTTACAGTGTTGCTATTTCAGTCTGTAACAGTAGGCCACATCCAACACAGGCCAGAAGGAATATGTGTTACAGTGTTGCTATTTCAGTCTGTAACAGTAGGCCACATCCAACACAGGCCAGAAGGAATATATGTTACAGTGTTGCTATTTCAGTCTGTAACAGTAGGCCACATCCAATACAGGCCAGAAGGAATATATGTCATAGTGTTGCTATTTCAATCTGTACACCTGCAAGGCCACATCCAACACAGGCCAGAAGGAATATGTGTTACAGTGTTGCTATTTCAATCTGTAACAGTACACCACATCCAACACAGGCCAGAAGGAATATATGTTATAGTGTTGCTATTCCAGTCTGTAACAGTAGGCCACATCCAACACAGGCCAGAAGGAATATATGTTATAGTGTTGCTATTCCAGTCTGTAACAGTAGGCCACATCCAACACAGGCCAGAAGGAATATATGTTATAGTGTTGCTATTTCAGTCTGTAACAGTAGGCCACATCCAACACAGGCCAGAAGGAATATATGTCATAGTGTTGCTATTTCAATCTGTACACCTGCAAGGCCACATCCAACACAGGCCAGAAGGAATATATGTTACAGTGTTGCTATTTCAATCTGTAACAGTAGGCCACATCCAACACAGGCCAGAAGGAATATGTGTTACAGTGTTGCTATTTCAATCTGTAACAGTACACCACGTCCAACAAAGGCCAGAATGAATATATGTTACAGTGTTGCTATTTCAATCTGTAACAGTACACCACGTCCAACACAGGTCAGAAGGAATATATGTTACAGTGTTGCTATTTCAATCTGTAACAGTAGGCCACGTCCAACACAGGCCAGAATGAATAGATGTTACAGTGTTGCTATTTCAATCTGTAACAGCAGGCCACATCCAACACAGGCCAGAAGGAATATATGTTATCTGGAAGAATAATAAGATAGTCTCTTAAGACTTGCCTGGTAGTTGTTCAGTGCTGGCACCATATTTAGGTATCAAATAATGAAACAGTGTGATCTTTGTAGACAAGACCCTGCTTACTACATGCATGTCCATTATCATATGCATATGAATTAAAAACCTCCCCAGAATCATAAAAAAATATAATACAGTCAAAAATATGTAACAAACTTTATTTGACACCACTGAATGAATATCAAATTGCAAAATATTGGTAGCACTCTCACTCACTCGCTCTCTCTCTCTCTCTCTCTCTCTCTCTCTCTCTCTCTCTCTCTCTCTCTCTCTCGCTCTCTCTCTCTCGCTCGCTCTCTCTCTCTCTCTCTCTCTCTCTCTCTCTCTCTCTCTCTCTCTCTCTCTCTCTCTCTCTCTCTGTTACCTCTTTTTAATTTTATCTGAGACCTGTTCACTGATTTATACTAGTCTGCTTACGTTAAATTGATTCTGAATGACGTAACTATAGACTAAATAATCAGTGGCGTAGGTAGGATTTTGTATTGGAGGGGGTGGGGGGGGGGGGGTCCACCTGGCAGCCAAGGAAACAATGATATTGAGTACGCCACTGATCACCCCTAATTTTCGATACTCGATTTGCACACAAAAATGGAATAAATAATTGTAGTAGAGTAGGTATAAAGTGCTCCTGCTGGCAGTAGCTAGTGGGAATTTCCCTATTAGCTCAGTTGGTAGAGCACTGGACTCTCGTACTGAGAGTCTGTGGTTCGAATCCCCTAAGTGGAGGTTGATTTTTATATGTTACATAATGATTTTCCGACTACTCCTCGACAGATCTTCACAGCATTCGCCATTCTGTCGCAGGACAAAGCTGATATCTTAAGGCAGGAACCAATTATTCTCTATATATCAGTTTGCAATATATGATTTAATAATAAATACATTTAGAATATAAGAGGATTCTTAAAGCTGCTCACCCTAGTTGAAGGTTGTTAAAATATTTTGTCCAAATTTAACTATTAAACAAGTTTACATCTCCAACATCCAAGGCAATCCAAACATATACCAAAACCTGGTCTATTTAGAAATTATAAACCATATAAATGACAAATTTAACACTATGGACGGGGCTTCTAGAAAAAAATTTTTAATCCACTAGCCATGGGATCAGTGATTCAATTTTTTTACTAGCCATGATTAAATATTCACTAGCCCTATTTTACTTTAAGACAATACAATTTTAATAAATAATAGTAATAATTAGATGTCACCTAAAGAGGGCTAGAGGTTAAAACCACTAACAATGAGGGTTGGTGTGTGGGCAGGATTTTAATATTTACAAAATAGACTTCACTGCAATATTTGACAATTTTGTTTTTCATTAGCTATCGGGCATGGTAATAGTAGTTATTTACTAGCCCAACACTGAATATCACTAGCCATGGGAGTGGAAATACCATAATTTAGAAGCTCTGGATAATAAAAATAGTCAATACTGAATATGTTGAAGTTATAATTTCAAAGTTTTCTACTCACAAAGGTGTATTTTGCTGCGTATCCATGTGTACCGGAGTTCCACGAGTAGTTCCTGTGAAAAACATACCAAAACATTACTAAAATAAAAAACATTTAGTGTTTTCCCTAGCTTGTTTTAGCATGGTGCAGCACCATTCCTCAAGTCTAGCACCATCTTGTGAACAACGGAGGAGAGGGTGTACAGTGAGTAGAAAACTGAAGAACGTTTACATTACTTTTGAAGACGGAATAATGGTGTCCTACATGTGTATTTAGAGTCCATAACAAGCTCTTCACATCAGATGTGTGCGACTGCACTTGCACACAACTTAATTCAATCTCAGGAACGTTTTTATAGTCCATGTCAACTTAATTTAATCTCAGGAACGTTTTTATAGTCCACGTCAACTTAATTCAATCTCAGGAATGTTTTTATAGTCCACGTCAACTTAATTCAATCTCAGGAATGTTTTTATAGTCCACCTCAACTTAATTCAATCTCAGGAAAGGTTTTATAGTCCACGTCAACTTAATTTAATCTCAGGAATGTTTTTATAGTCCACGTCAACTTAATTTAATCTCAGGAACGTTTTTATAGTCCACCTCAACTTAATTCAATCTCAGGAAAGGTTTTATAGTCCACGTCAACTTCATTCAATCTCGGGAATATTTTTATAGTCCACCTCAACTTAATTCAATCTCAGGAATATTTTTATAGTCCACGTCAACTTAATTTAATCTCAGGAATGTTTTTATAGTCCACGTCAAATATGGTGACAGCGCATTGTTTGGATAGAAGATTCATTCATTTCAACTTATTTTCGTGTTTATATCCAATTAAGTTTCAAGCACGCTGTCCTGGGCACACACCTCAGCTATTTGGGCTGTCTGTCCAGGACTGTTGGTTAGTTGTTAGTTAGTTAGTGGTTAGTGAGAAAGAAGAGGGTGTAGTTGCCTTACACCTACCCATTGAGCTCTTAAGAACTTGCTACGGGTTGGAGCTAGTACCGGGCTGCGAAGCCTGTACCTACCAGCCTGTTTACAGTCCGAGGGCTTAACCACTGAGCCACAGAGGCGGGTCTTGGGATAGAAGATGGTTTAATCCCAGCCGGCCCCAGTATTTGATACATCTTTGAGTTATTATTGTCACTGTAAATTGGGATCATTTGCATTTATAATGTTTGTGCTGTTCATTGTAAATGTTCATCCTATACTCCACTTGTTTTTTGTATATGCTAATCAGTCGCTCGGACCTTATGTGGCAAGTGATTTATTACTCGTGTGATATTTTCAAACAGCACACCTCCAATCAAACACAATAGCTGAAAATGGTAGAAGCACACTGTTAATCAACATAATTATGTGTATATTATACAGGGGCGTAGGCTGGGGGTGGGGGTGGGGGGGGGGGGGGGGGGGCTGAAGCAAATGGTCCGCTTTCAGTACTAAAACATACAGGTTTATAAATATGAAGTTTTGGTTGGTGCAAAAACAAAATAGAAAAAGGTCCACTTGATTCATATTCGAACCTTCCCAGGTCCAGATCACGCTACGCCCCTGTTATACACCACAGATATAATACAACAATGCCTTAATTGCCTTTTGTTAATTAATTAATTGAAAAAACAAGAGAGTTCAATTTGTTCCATTCAGATACATGTAAAACACGAAGTGTCCTTGACCATTATTGATCAAAACAAACATTTTAGCATTTCATCATTTTAGTTACATCCAAATATATTTGGAGTTCTGCGCAATTAAAGGTCTCACCTACCATAACCTTATTCGGTGCACTCTTAAGGTAGTACTAAACCAAATAACTTCCGGCTGGGTCAAAGTTCAAGGTGCACCCAACTTTTAATAGAGAAGTGAACACCACAAGTCCTGTGATTGGTTATAAATGTGAGTGTGTTGGTTGTAAAAAAAACGTAGTTTCATCTGGGCTAAAAATGTATGCAATTTTATTTCATCTAGTACCACTGTGTCAAGTAGCCTTGTGCTTGGAACATGTATGGGGTACCTGTAAAAAAAAGTACTCACATTTTGTGCGGAACTAGGGTAGTCATAGACGCTACCCGTTATCTCAGAAATGAGCAGCTTGACACCCACTTTTTTGTGATTCACTTTAAGGGTGACGGGTGGTAGTATTTATATCCGTGGCGTCTATGTCGATTGATACGTTGCAGGTAGGAGTTTTAGCCACATATGTTACTATTGTTGTCTATGGGATTTGATTTGGTAGTATACACCCTTAAGGGAATCATATGCATTTTAATGTCTCTTTTAACAAATGAATAATTTAATAACATTTCAAATTTCTGGAACATACATTGAAATGACCATTCAAAGATGCAAATATAAATTGGGTAAATCGCCATGGAAATCAAACTTGATCTGTGTCAGTACATGATAAAGCTGCTGGTATATACAAAATGTGCGCTCAATATCTACAGCCATTGTGAAAAGAAATCTGAAAAACTATATGTCGGACAGACAAACCGACGGATGAACGGACAGACCCGGTTGGCCCGGTAGGGGACTAATAAATACAAATAAATATTCTTTTAAATTCAATGAAGATGTTTTTGAAATGAAAACTGGAAATTTCCAATTGTAAAACGACACTAAAATGTCCATGGCTGTCAAATCAAATTTTAGATTGATTGATTGATTTCAACTTATTTTCGTGCTTATATCCAATTAAGGTTCAAGCATGCTGTCCTGGGCACACAACTCAGCTATTTGGGCTATCTGTCCAGGACAGTGGGTTAGTTTTTAGTTGGTTAGTGACAGAGAAGAGGGTTTAGTGGCCTCGCATATCAGCTGTCTGGGGTGTCTGTCCATGACAGTGGGTTAGTTGTTTAGTGGTTAGTGAGAGAGAATACTTACATCTACCCATTGGGCCCTAAAGAACTCGCTCTGGGTTGGAGCCGGTACCGGGCTGCGAACCCTGTTCCTACCAGCTGTAGTCCGATTGCTTAACCACTGCGCCACCGAGGCCGGTGAATTCTCTGTTAACCACCGGTTAAGCTAACATGCGTCAGAACAACCGGCCCCTGGTCTGTCCATCAGAGGGGAGCAATCAGTCGCACTCGCCTTACACTCTCCTTATACTCGCCCAAATAAGGAAAATGGCAAATGTTTCTGCACTCGCAACTCGTGTTGTTATTGGTGCTTATATTTTTAAAAGTGTGAAACTGCTCTCCTTATTTCAAATTTCTCACCTGGAATTGTCAGAAAGGAATGGCTTGTGTACATGCTATTTCCAAGGTTCACTCCCATAAGACAGACGTCCCATAAGGCAGATATGCCATTTGATAGACAAAACTCTTTATTGGGTTATGTAATGTATCCTGTACACCCCTGACTGCGTTAATGGTATTGCTCCAATCTGCTCAGCAAGCTATGCTGCAGTGCAACAGCAGTCTTAATTAATGAGCTGATTTCATGCAAACAACAGCGAGAGCTTAATTGTAATCTGGTAAATGCAATTAATAAATGTAAAGATACAGTGCTTGGTGGATTTTCCACTGCAATATCTCCATTCAATTCATTTCACTTCAGATTGACAATGTTTTGTTTTTATATCAATGATTACCGCACAGTTATGACAGTACCTATTTAAAAAAATTGTTATATCTACCACTTCCACACAGGCAACTAGGAGAAGTTAATTGTAATCTGCTAAACAGAATTAACAAATGTAAAGATATGAATGAAAATAGAATCGTGAGATTGAAGGCGCAACTAACCCTTGAACAGAAAACGCCCATTCAGTTCTTGGATGCCGTTGGACATCTGTTAAAATTAGTATAAATTGTGGAACAGACAGAAAATTGAATCGTGAGACATGTTAAAATGTGTATCCCGGGTATATGTATGTGTATAAATAAATCTAATTTTATATAATTTTGTTATGTGTTTTGTATTTAATTGTATCCGACTATTCCATTATTTACTACATGTATTATTCAAGGTAAACGGCAGGTAATTAGTAATGGGTCTTGTGTTGTTTTAACGCGTCTGCGTTATGGGACGTCTGTCTTATGGGAGGACACCATTTCCAACGGAGAGGGCTGGGGCCTAATTCACAAAGGTCTCTTAGGCTCTGCTAGACAACAAAGCATTCTCTTTGCAAGTCTTTTAGCTTTGCACTGCGAGATCGCAAAGTTGCGAGAGTTTAGTGAATTAGGCCCCAGGAGATGCATGTGGGGATTTACCGATACCAGTTGTTAGGGATAACTTATCTATTAAAACCATTGCCGCTGCAGGGAATATATAGATACTGTAGAGTGGGGAATACAACATCGCATCGTCCTGAGTTAGGAGGTGGGGTGTGTGTGTGTGTGTGTGTGTGTGTGTGTGTGTGTGTGTGGAATTGTCAAGTGCCCTTTAAAGGTGTGTCCTTGGAAGTGGAAGTGTCATATTTCACTAGTTTTACACATGTTTGTGTGACAAATGATTAGATATTAATTGATCCCACATTTTCTAATCTGTTGATGGTTAATTGAAAAATATCAATGTTGTAATGTGTTGCCAGTCAGTGTGAACTGCTTTCCCCAAGAACCCTTGGCGAAAATATAAATTACAAAGGAAATGTTCGTAGCGTATCCATCGAACAAGGAGCCAGTTCTGTGTCAATACGGATATGCAAGTCAAATTTAAACTGCGACATCACGTGTATTGGAATTTCTAATAATATAAATTAAAAATAATACTAATAAGTAAATTAGATTATTCAGATGTATTTAACTTTTTTTTATTATTATGTATTTTATTTTATTATTATTATTTGTTTTATATACAGCCATCTATGATGGGTTATATTATGGTATGGCGTTGTCCGTATGTCCGTCTGCTAACTTTTTTTTGTTCGGACCATATCTTGCATACAGATGCATACAGGACCATCAAACCTCACATGTAGGAACAACTTGGGATGGCGGTTTGTCGCGTACTATTACTAGGTCACTGTGACCTACTTTTCACGGTCTACTGCACAGGACAGTAAATCCTTGTCGGACCAATCTTGTATACAGATGCATATAGGACTATCAAACCTCACAGGTAGAAACAACTTGGGATGGCGGTTTGTCGTGTACTATTACTAGGTCACTGTGACCTACTTTTCACGGTCTACTGCACAGGAAAGTAAATACTTGTCCAGATTATATCTTGCATACAGATGCATACAGGACCATCAAACCTCACATGTAGGAACCACTTTGGATAGTGGTGTGTGACATACTATTACTAGCTCACTGTGAATACTTGTCTAGATCATTATATTGCATACAGGGTGGGGGGTCCACCTGGCAGCCAAGGAAACAATGATATCGAGTACGCATCCCCCCCCCCCCCCCCCCCCCCCCCCCCCGACTACACCACTGTAAATAATGTTAAAACTCCTATTAAAACATTATTTAGTTTTAAAACTATACCAACATACAGGACCATCAGACCTCTTTGGACGGTGGTGTGTCACATACAATTATTAGGTCACTGTCCTACAAATAAATCAAATAATGTGTCTATATTCTGAACATCATAGTAAAATCTTGTTTAGCCTTTGAACTGTTCATCCATCCCATTGCAAAAAGGTCACATAATTAGAATTGAATCGTAAGTGTAAAATATTCATTAATATAGATATGGTTTTCCATCAAACTCCTGACGGGTGCGTCATTTGCCTCACCGGTACTCTTGTTTTATTATTATTATTATTATTGTTATTGTTATTGTTATTATTATTATTATTATTATTATTGTGGGTTTTTTTTGTGGGGATGTAATTTGAGGTATAATCTTTATAATTCACAAGTAAATGAAAACATATTGCAATGTTTAGCTGTCCCTTTATGCTTTGTGTGGTTATTTAACAAAAAGAGCGTTTTGTTACCCCTCTCTGATTATTACCCATCTTACACCCACCTTATTAGCATGTAATAGCTCACCATGCAATGCTGTTTGCAGTATATATATACATGTGTGTGTGTGTGTGTGTGTGTGTGTGTGTGTGTGTGTGTGTGTGTATAGGAAGTACATCTGACTGTAATTCTAGTACTTTTGTATTATTTAAGTATGCAACATTGATGTAGTGCATGTAATAAACATCATATCGATGCCTGACACTTTCAGGTTTTCTTTTTTTCTTTTATATAATCGCTAATCAGGAGAGAACACGAATATTAGTTTGACACCGCAGCAGATTTTAAAGCGACAGACCCAAGTTTTTAAATACTACGCCGTATTTGTTCACTATTAGAACACCGGCCTCGGTGGCGTCGTGGTAGGCCATCGGTCTACAGGCTGGTAGGTACTGGGTTCGGATCCCAGTCGAGGCATGGGATTTTTAATCCAGATACCGACTCCAAACCCGGAGTGAGTGCTCCGCAAGGCTCAATGGGTAGGTGTAAACCACTTGCACCGACCAGTGATCCATAACTGGTTCAACAAAGGCCATGGTTTGTGCTATCCTGCCTGTGGGAAGCGCCAATAAAAGATCCCTTGCTGCTAATCGGAAGAGTAGCCCATGTAGTGGCGACAGCGGATTTCCTCTCAAAATCTGTGTGGTCCTTAACCATATGTCTGACGCCATATAACCGTAAATAAAATGTGTTGAGTGCGTCGTTAAATAAAACATTTCTTTCTATTAGACCAGTTTTTGATACTTGAAATCCGACATTACGTAGATGTTATTGTTTAGATTATCCATTGCCATATATTTGAATTGTTTCTGGTCATTATGTTGTTTCTAGGGGCGGGGAGCGGGACGTAGCCCAGTGGTAAAGCGCTCGCTTGATGCGCGATCGGTCTGGGATCGATCCCTGTCGGTGGGCCTATTGGGCTATTTCGTCCCAGCCAGTGCACCACGACTGGTATATCAAAGGTCGTGGTATGTACTACCCTGTCTGTGGGATGGTGCATATAAAAGAACCCTTGCTGCTAATTGAAAAGAGTAGCCCATGATTATTTTGAAACTGAACAGTATGTCAGAGGCGACCCCCCGAAGCAAATGGTCCGCTTTCAGAACTAAAACATATAGGTTTATACAAATGGAGTTTCTGGTGGTGCAAAAAAAAAAGAAGAAATTCTCCTTCACAGTAAATGGCATACTGTGTGGCACACATACTGGCGTACCACAGTTTATTCCATAATAAAACACTCAACAGTCTGAAAACCACTCTTACAACGTTAACCTCTAAACGAATTATAATGAGCCGTTACCCCTCCAGTGGCTGTTCATCTTCAAAAACGTATTCTCACGGTTCGCCAAACTATAAAAAGACAACGCACAATTAATGTGAGATACTTTCAAAACAGTGTAAATTGCGTGCACCACAACCGAGAGTGGAGTGGAACTATTTTCTCGTGCCCCTATCCAAAAAGGTTCAGGCACGCCCACCATGGATCCATGTTCTGACATCGCCAGTCCACGGTTCCATGGCGGGACACAACCGAGAGTGGAGTGGAACTATTTTCTCGTGCCTCTATCCTAAAAAGGTTCAGGCACGCCCACCATGGATCCATGTTCTGGCATCGCCAGTCCACGGTTCCATGGCGGGAGGTACAACCGAGATGATAAAAAAACACATTGCCACCTCCTTATATAGTTCACTAACAGCGCCCCCTACCAAACACTTATGCAAATTACTAAACTTTATGTACTTCGACCAATGAGAAAATAGTTACTTTCTAATTCGTTCCTCAAACGAAAGAAACAATATAAGGGTCCACTTGGTTCATATTCGAACTGCTGCCCCCCTCCCCCCCCCCAGGTCCAGATCACGCTACGCCCCTGTATGAGATATGATACTGGCCATTGGTGTCCAACATATGGTTATTTTAAAACTGAACGGTATGAGATATGAAACTGAAGCAGTTTACAATCATTTTAAAACGTTCAGTGTACAGTAATTACACATATAACTCTTAGGAAGGGTTAAAAAGAGTTATGCCCCTTGCATTATACTTTACTGGGAACTGGGAAACTCTTTTTACGTGCCCCTATCCACAAGGGTTCAGGCACGCCCACCCCGGATTCAGCCTCTGACTACGCCAGTGACCGACTCCGGGGCGGGAGGGGGGGGGGGGGGAAGTGTGTGAAAGAGGTGAAGGTGACAATTTTTAATAGTGTGGTAAGACCACTTAAAAACAAAGCCAAAGTTAAAAATAATTTGGGGTCTGTCATTACATATGTTTATATTTATATTAATATAAAAACACCATAATTATAATTAAACCTATAACATTCTATTGTTTTATAATATAATTAGTAGGTGCATAATTATAATTAAATTTTCAATCGGGCAGTTCAAAAAATAATATATACTATACTTATACATTTAATAATAATATCTATACATATATATATATATTATATATATATATATATATATTTATTTTTAATTTCTTAATATAATTATGTAACTTTAGCCCTAGAGGTAAAAGGATTCGCAAAGGGGGGAACCCAGCGCCACCGAGCAGTCCGGCGTTCCAACAGGCGGGGGCCCAATAAGGTAGATCCGTATTTCCATGGGGGGGCGATCCGGGGGGGGGGGGGGGAGGCCTCCTAACAGGCATCCCTACCGGCCCAAACCGCCAACGCCCTATCGCACCCAAATATGCACCCTACCACGGCGTCCCCCCCCACCCCCATCCCGCCCCCCCAGGTTATCCATATAACACAGATGGGCCTTATTTAAATGAGATGAGTGGTATGATATAATGATATACTTTACTACAACGTGTGTGAAGGCACCTACTTTTATTAACGTAGGTATACGTACTACGGTGATACTCTAAAATTAACAGATCCATTCAGTTATCAAAAATAAAATAAATAAGACACAAAAAAAAGAAGAAGAAGAAAGTTGTCCAGCGTTCGGAAAACAACTTTGTCATAAACTAGTTTGTTAGTAGTAAAAACTGGATTATGCCAGAGTGTCTGTATATTCAATGTGTTTCTGGTCGTCTTAATATTTGTAAGAAGCCCAAACTAGATTTTGTCTTCAAATAATTTCGTACGTACGAAAAAATGATATTTTTGGAAATAAAATGAAATTTAACCTAGTACAAATATTAGAACGATCAGAAACACGTTTAATATACAGCCACTAATATTTTATGCAGAAAAATAAATTTGACATGTAATTACAATCGTTAAAAAGTCTTTGTTAGTCGATAACATCTTACAAAGTGCAGCAAACTCAGAAATGTCCCTTTAAGAGGACTATTTCCTTTTAGTTGAAAAGGTATTGAATCTTAGTTTGCTGATCGTTTTAGAAGGACGTCTGGCTTTATATAAAGAACGACGAGAACACATTGATTGATTAATTAATTCGGTCAAAAGGAAATCACCCAATCATTTGAATCGATGGCTTTATATAATGCAGGGGAGGTGGTGGGGAGAGGGGGGTAAACACTTGCATACTTTCTG
This sequence comes from Gigantopelta aegis, assembly GCF_016097555.1. NCBI lineage: Eukaryota > Metazoa > Mollusca > Gastropoda > Neomphalida > Peltospiridae > Gigantopelta > Gigantopelta aegis. Next base: position 37,317,501 of record NC_054711.1, read on the forward strand.
TTTTTGTGGAAGAGAAGACCCGATGGCCGATCGGTTACTATCGCTGCGCTGTCAAATGTCATGCAGTAGGTTCCAATCCTGCCAACTGACACTTGTGTTTTTAAATAATGTACCTCCACCCCGATTGGCGTCCTCTATGGAAGACTAAAATGAGTTTCGATATCAAACTAAGCTCATGTCTTAACTAGAAGACGCCTGTAACTAACCGGCCTCGGTGACGTCTTGATTAGGCCATCGGTCTACAGGCTGGTAGGTACTGGGTTCAGATCCCAGTCGAGGCATGGGATTTTTAATCCAGATACCGACTCCAAACCCTGAGTGAGTGCTCCACAAGGCTCAATGGGTAGATGTAAACCACTTGCACCGACCAGTGGTCCATAACTGGTTCAACAAAGGCCATGGTTTGTGCTATCCTGCCTGTGGGAAGCGCAAATAAACGATCCCTTGCTGCCTGTCGTAAAAGAGTAACCTATGTGGCGACAGCGGGTTTCCTCTAAAAACAGTGTTAGAATGACCATATGTTTGACGTCCAATAGTCGATGATGAGATACAAAATCAATGTGCTCTAGTGGCGTCGTTAAATAAAACAAACTTTACTTTACTTTTACGCCTGTAACTAAGGTTTGCACAAGTACTCGAGTACTCGGGAACGGGTCGAGTCTTGCACTACTGAGTCCGTTCACAGGACTCGAGTACCCGTGCAAGGAAGAGCACTCTCATTTAATTATATCTATTTACGTCATTCTGCCATATTATGCTTGCCGCCAGTAACATTATAGGGCTAGAAAACATGGGGGGGGGGGGGGGGGGGAGCTGAATGTGACAGTGTGGAATGCAGTATAATGGACCATTGATTTGGCATGATTTGGCATCCATGTTCAGCGCTGTAATTAAGATGTATAATGATAGTTTACTGTATTCCACAGTCTTATAATAATCCAGTGTCGGGTACTCGGGTCCGGGTCGAGTTTGATTCTTAAATACTCGAGTCCACTATCTTGGACTCGTGGAGACCCTACCTGTAACCTCCGTCTGGATCCGCCGATGTCTATTACGGTATGCAATAGGTTTCGATCGTGCAATCTTAACCGGTGCTTTTATAAATTCATTCTTTCAAAATGGGCAAAAGTACACTCCCTTCTCTCCGGTTTCTCCTTAAGATTTACGAAATCGATAAGCGTAATGCTGTCATACATCTTGCAAAATTCCATGTTCGTAATTGACAGAAAGCAATTGATCAGGCCTTGTAATAGTTGCCAATAGGCTAACATCTTTTGTTGTCAATTGGGTGTACTTTACTGATGTAATTTATTTCATCCTTTGAAGATCGGGTTTTTTTTTCTCAGCCGGTCGCTGTTCTGTGATATTCAGATCGATTTTAAACTCACTCACCCTAGTTTCTGAGATTACAACATTTCTGTTTCGCATAAAATGTGTTGTGAGCTACTACTAATCACAGGAACAACGAAAAACTGATAAACAATATGTTGTAAGTAATTTTAAATGTTAAAAAAAAAAAAAAGAGAAGAAAAACGTTTTTTCTTCACGAACCCAACTAAAAAGAAGGGACAAACCAATTCTTAAATTTTTTTTTATATCACACACACGCACGCACGCACGCACGCACGCACGCACGCACACACACACACAC
>NC_054711.1:37324151-37469151 GCF_016097555.1 Gigantopelta aegis
TGTATTTGGTTAAATTTTATTTCCTAAAATATATTTTTTCGTACGTACGAAATTACTTGAAAATAAAATCCAGTTTGGGCTTCTTACAAATATTAAGACGACCAGAAAAATATATTTAATATGTAAATTTAATCGTAGTAATATTTTATTAGTCGGAAACATCTTACAATGCAGCAAACTCAGGAATGTCCCTTTAATTCGAGCGCTGAACATGGATGCTAAATCATGTTAAATTATGTTGCATTCCATGCATTCGGCTTTTCTTTTCCTCTATGTCTCATAGCTCTTTAAATATGCAACCGGCGGCAAGCATGTGGCAAAATAATGTAGACAAAAACATATAATTAAATTATAGTAATTTTCCTTGCACGAGTACTCGAGTGCTTAATTTCTAGCTGGAAATGGACAAGAAATAATTAGATAAAATATAAAAAGTCAAATTGATGGTTATCGCGTTTCCAAAGCTGCCTCATAGATAGAAACATTACACAAATTACATAAACTAGACATTTGCGGCAAGGCGTACTTTTCATGTTGGCGCTGTTTGAATTTGGTGTAACAGTGTTGAATATGTGAAGAGGAACAAGATGCACACATTTAATATTTATCTACAACTCGTACTAGTCCCCATTTTAAATGTTTCTGTCAATTGTTTTACTTTGGCTTCACATAAAAAGAAAAGGGAAGGTGGTTTGAAAATAATAATAAAAACATGTTCTATTTTTATGTGCAGTTTTCGAAAACATTGGGCAATACTCGCCCATAATAATAATGATGTTTGAAACTATGTTTTTATCATTCGTTTATCCTTCGTTCCAGCCAGTGCATCACGACTAGTATGTCAAAGGCCGTGGTATGTGCTATCCTGTCTGTGGTATGGTGCACATAAAATATCCCTTGCTACTTATGGAAAAAATGTAGCGGGTTTCCTCTCTAAGACTATATGTCAAAATTACCAAGTGTGTGACATCCAATAGCCGATGATTTAATAAATTATTGTGCTCTAGTGGTGTCAAACTATAATTATTGGGGAGGGGGGAGAGGAAGAAAAGAAAAAAAAAAGAACATACTTAAAGTGGAGGTTGGTACGGGTGTAAGTATTTCTTGTGCGATTTCGGTTGCTAAATGCATGAACTGTTTCTTATTTGCTGAGGGGAAGCTGCCCTCTGCAGTCGCGTGTTCAGGAACTAGTAGGGAATTCCCAGACTGTGGCGCGCAAATACGAGAGACAGGAGTCGAATCATGCTCCCCGGAAAATATACTCCAAAAAAGATAATTTTTTATGGGGGTCGACTCCTGCTTGGTGCAGCCCATGGAGGCTGACATCAAGGCGAGTGCGTTGTGTTATATTTCTGTTTCAGTGCATCATATGCGAAATTTGCAATTTTATTAATAGGATTTTTGTTTGTTTTATGTTCGATGTAGTCATAATAGCTGTTGATGCATGGTATTGTGGTCTATTAGAGTGCGTCGTGCGGCCCAATACCTCTGACGTCAGCACTGAAGGTTTCTGTTAGGGTTACCTCGCTCTTAGTCCATATCAGTCTAGCCTCTAGCCATTGACCAGTCCAGCTTGAGTGTCCGTAACAAAAGCCAAAGCTCCTGCTGGCATAGCTCTCTGGGTCACTGATACATACAAGCCCCTCATTACGTCAAGGAATGGACTATGAAGGGGTTATATTCGATTATTCTCGTTAAGACAGTCTTATCTGTAGTTGTACCAAATGTATATGATATTATGAGCGCGGAGACGGTAGATTTGTTTCCCAATCCCTTACCTATTTGCTGGATTTCTCTTTATTTCAGATACACAACAGTTCAGTAACAAACGTGACTGGGAACAAATGGCTACCAATCAACATCTGTAGTTTGGCCTGTTATTTAAGACTATGGCTTCCTCTTTGGCTTCTTGTGAAAAGAATCACGGGATTGAAACAAAACTAGATTGTTTTCATCACATTGTACTGTACCGTGAAATCGTTTATTTTTGTGGATTTAAATTTTGCTGGCACAGCACACCCCTCCATACTCGAGAAAGCAAATTTTGTTTCTTTTGCCCTCTATATAAATTAAGATACAAATATTGCTTTTGCCCTCCCCTCCCCCCACAGGGTTATACTACCAAATTAAATCCCATAGACGACAATAGTAACATGTGGAAAAAACTCCTACCTGCAGCGTATCAGTCGACATAAACGCCACGGATATAAATACTACCACCTCTCACCCTTAAAGTGAATCATGAAAAATTGGGGGTCAAGCTGCTCATTTCTGAGATAACGGGTAGCGTCTATGACTACCCTAGTTCCACACAAAATTTGAGTACTTTTCTTTTACAGGTACCCCATACATGTTCTAAGCACAAGGCTACTTGACACAATGGTACTAGATGAAATAAAATTGCATACATTTTTTGCCCAGATGAAACTCTTTTTTTTTTTTTACAACCAACACACTCACATTTATCACCAATTACAGGACTTGTGGTGTTAACTTCTCTATCAAAAATTCGGTGCACCTCAAACTTTGACCCAACCGGAAGATATTTGGCTTAGTACTACCTTAAATGGGCCTGTTAAATACACATTTCACTGGGTACTTAAATTCGTTGATCGACAAGTTAAATTCGTGTTGTATGTATACATTTATTATATTTTTGTTGTGTTCTTAAATTCGTTCACTGCACTCGTCCTTGAATTGGACGAAAATTAGATCAACACGAAAACAGGTGATTTCACAGTATTTATAAATAGTTATTTAAATACACTTCCCTCGTTATTTACCAGTGCAAACATTCCTTCGGCTATTACAGCTTTTCGTCGTTAAAGTACATAAATAATCACAAAGCCTGCTTACTTACTCTGGCAATTACAGTGTCTTTGTGGTCGACCCGAGGTTATATTAGTAATAATTAACGCCAAATGCATTTTATTCGAAACATAAAGGGAAAACGTTTATTTAACGACGCACTCAACACATTTTATTTACGGTTATATGGCGTTGGGCATATGGTTAAGGACCACACAGATATTGAGGGAGGAAACCCGCTCTTACCACTTCGTGGGCTACTATTTTCAATTAGCAGCAAGGGATCTTTTATATGCACCATCCCATAGACAGGATAGCACATACCACGGCCTTTGATGTACCAGTCGTTGTGCACTGGCTGGAGCGAGGAATCGCCCAATGGGCCCACTGACGGGGATCGATCCCAAACCGACAGCGCATCAAGCGATCGCTTTACCACTGGACTATGTCCCGCACCATCCCATAGACAGGATAGCACATACCACGGCCTTTGATATACCAGTCGTTGTGCACTGGCTGGAGCGAGAAATCGCCCAATGGGCCCACTGACGAAGATCGATCCCAAACCGACAGCGCATCAAGCGAGCGCTTTACCACTAGGCTACGTCCCGCACCACCCCATAGACAGGATAGCACATACCACGGCCTTTGATATACCAGTCGTTGTGCACTGGCTGGAGCGAGAAATCGCCCAATGGGCCCACTGACGGAGATCGATCCCAAACCGACAGCGCATCAAGCGAGCGCTTTACCACTAGGCTACGTCCCGCCCCTTGAAATATAAAATGGTACGTAACTATGGGAGCTATGGTACAATAAGTGATTATAAACTGCCTCCAAATGTTAATGTGGTGAATTTTGTTTAGTGAAATTATTCATATTGTATTTTTATTAACTAAACTTACTGCTTCGAAAAAGGCATCACCGAACAAGTTAATTCTCGAATTGGTTTTTGACGAATTCATTATCAAATAGATTGGCTGGACTGAACTTTAGTTTGTATCAGCTTCAGCTGTTAGAAATTAAACATTGAGATAATCACCATCTATGTCCTAGCTACCACAGTCAAGGAATGACCGCAAGGAATGAATGAATGCATGAAGGAAGGAAGGAAGGAAATGTTTTATTTAACGACGCACTCAACACATTTTTATTTACGGTTATATTATGGCGTCGGACATATGGCTAAGGACCACACATATATTGAGAGAGTAAACCTGCTGTCGCCACATCATGGACTACTCTTGTCGATTAGCAGCAAGGGGTATTTTATATATACCATCCCACAGACAGGATAGTACATACCACGGCCTTTGATTTACCAGTCGTTGTGCACTGGAGGAATGAATGAATGCTTGAAGGAAAGAACGAAGGAAATGTTTTATTTAATGACGCACCCAACACATTTTATTTACGGTTATATGGTTAAGGACCGCACAGATATTGAGAGAGGAAACCCGCTGTCGCAACTTCATGGGCTACCCTTTTCGATTACCAGCAAGGGATATTTTATGTGCACTATCCCACAGACAGGAGTAGTAGTAGTAGTAGTAGTAGTAGTAGTAGTAGTAGTAGTAGTAGTAGTAATAGTAGTAGTAGTAGTAGGAGGAGGAGGAGAAACATGATTCTAGTTGTAGTACTGAAAACCCGTATTTCGTATGTAAATGACCTTGGTTGCCTGTCTTTGACAGTATGTTTTAGCATTCCCGGCGTTTATGCCTCTTTTCCCTCAGGAATCAATAAACACATTAACAGTTTAAAAGGAAATAAGACAAACAAAAAAAACCTGTTTAAAGAAAACGTTATTTTACCCGAGGCCTATTCGTGACTTGAATGTGTGCAGTGGTGTTTTCTTTCGAAGGTTCCTCTACCATCAAAAACATTTGTGGGCTTTCAAGAAGTTTACTCATTTCCGGCCAAATTGTCCCTTCTGTATGTGTCGAAACCACCGTGCTATGCTACGTGTAATAAGGTTTCCAAACTGCTTCCATCTTATTTGAGTAAACGTAAAGGATAATGGTTAAACAGAATCCAATTGTCAAGATGTTCGAGGTTAATTATCGAAATGAACAGAAGAAGAAGAAGACGAAGAAGAATAATAAAGACAAAGCGGAAGAAGAATAAACCGAAGAAAGAAAGAAAGAAATGTTTTATTTAACGACGCACTCAACACATTTTATTTACGATTATATGGCGTCAGACATATGGTTAAGGACCACACAGATATTGAGAGGAAACCCGCTGTCGCCACTACATGGGCTACTCTTTCCGATTAGCAGCAAGAGATCTTTTATTTGCGCTTCCCACCAGGCAGGATAGCACAAACCATGGCCTTTGTTGAACCAGTTATGGATCACTGGTCGGTGCAAGTGGTTTACACCTACCCATTGAGCCTTGCGGAGCACTCACTCAGGGTTTGGAGTCGGTATCTGAATTTCAAATCCCATGCCTCGACTAGGATCCGAACCCAGTACCTACCAGCCTATAGACCGATGACCTAACCACGACGCCACCGAGGCCGGTAATATAAACCGAAGAAGGAAAATGAAAATAAGAAGGCAGGGTAGGACGAAGAATATAAAAGTAGAGTTCTTCGTAGTTAACAACAAAAAGTAAGAATAAACAGGAGAACAAGAAGAAAGAAAGAAGGATAAACCAGGATCATGCTTTCTAAATTGTTTTTGAAATGATAGAAACTAGCCTGTACAGAAATGTATAGAAGAATAGCAAAATGAAGATGAAAACAGACAAAGAGAAAAAATGTGAAAGAAAAAGGGGTAAAAAATATTAAAAAGACCAAAAAAGAACATAAAAAACCGAAATGGAATCGAATTCTCTAAATGTTGACGGACGATGACAGTAATGAACTTGGAAAAAAAACAGAAAAAAAAAAAAAAAAAAGAAAAAAAAAAAAAAAAAAAAAAAAAAAAAAAAAAAAATAATAATAATAATAATAACAATAATAAAACCGTGCAAAAAAAACCCCCAAAACCCCCCACCCAACATCATTATATATAACGACAGAAAAAACAAAAACAAAAACAAAAGCAAAAGCGAACAAACATCAACCAAAACTCAAGGAAAGAAAAATCACGCAAATCTACATGCAAAATAGAAATATAAAAACAAAACCCAATCTTCAAGACTTTGCGGATGACAGACTTAACAGAAGTTGCAACGGAGGTGAAAAAAACGGAAAATGAAGAGTTACAACAATTTTGAAAAAAATACATCTTTCGTGAAAGAAGTTGTTGTGTAGCTAGTAGTGATATTACTGTGCACGGTGTAAGTTTTTCAAATACCAGAACAAGACTTAGTGTCTTTTAAAGGGCAGATTACGTTCTGGCACCTACTCCATCTCTTGAATCACCGCACGAATAAGCCTGTCACAATCTCAATCAAACACGCCCCGTGACGCAATTACCACTGGAGTCGGGACGACAAGTTTGTCATTACCACCTGACGCAGTACTCAGCGGGGCCGCTTTAAATGAACTTGCACCACACAATCGTTGTAATTGTTTAAACACGTCAGTTAATAAATATCTTTACGGTGCAGACTTTTTTCTATATCTTTCCTATAGTATTTTGGAAATGCTGGGGGTTTATTTGTGGGGTCTTTTTTGTTGCTTTGTTTGGAGATACAACGATAGCCCAATCCAGTTGAAGATCTAAACTACTAGTAGGATCATTATGCAGACTAACCCCAAAAAATTTCCTAGAAAACGTTTTATGGTGTTTTTTGGTAATATTGTGTCCAGAGAACAGCATATCAAAAGTAGGCCAAAATATGAGAACCGCAAAGGGTCTAAATATGACGTCAAACAAAATGGCCGCCATTTGACCAAAAATCCTAATATCTTCACATATCTTTTTAAACAAGCAGTACTAGACAACTTTAAAAGTGAAAATTATTCATAAAGCTTATTACCTTAAAGGTCCTGCAGTTGACAGAAGTGTCCCTAAGTTATGTCATAACGTCATGACATGACGTGACTTCATAAAATGACGTCATGACCTAATTTCGTGTAATCTGATGGTAAATTCCAATTTATGAAAGTGAGATTCACATGAATTAAATTGAAATAGTTTTTGTCCTGTATATCTGTGTGAGATGTCATCATCAAATCACTGATGACGCCAAGATGCTGATGCCACAACCACACTCTTTTAACACACAGTCTCGTAGGGCCTACGCATATAAAACCAATTTCCACCTTTTCTTAATTAGTTGGTACCCAGGATGTCATTCCAGGTGGGGAGCCATTACTTACTGCTTCACAAACTAGTCAGAATATTATCAGTCCTCATTTTCATCTAAAATGGGTACATGTTTTATATTTTCACAATTGACATCCTGGCAAGGTCCACAAGCCGCGGTGCACTCAAGTCCGTACTTCATACAACTACATCTAAGCGTGATGCATCCAGCCGAGCAGTTGCAGTGAATCATTTTTAGCAGGATGTCAGGAGCAGGGTTATTGTCTATCATTACTGGTGTGAAATTGTCCTCTTGAATATCCCAGCCCCATTTTGCAGGGCCCATGTGTCACTGTGGTCCATCACTTGCATGACTTGAAGGTAGCTTCGCCGTGCGTGATATTTTGTAGCTGCGGTTGTGGAGGGACAATCGCTTTGGTGTTACAAATCAAAAACATTTGTGGGCTTTCAAGAAGTTTACTCATTTCCGGCCAAATTGTCCCTTCTGTATGTGTCGAAACCACCGTGCTATGCTACGTGTAATAAGGTTTCCAAACTGCTTCCATCTTATTTGAGTAAACGTAAAGGATAATGGTTAAACAGAATCCAATTGTCAAGATGTTCGAGGTTAATTATCGAAATGAACAGAAGAAGAAGAAGACGAAGAAGAATAATAAAGACAAAGCGGAAGAAGAATAAACCGAAGAAAGAAAGAAAGAAATGTTTTATTTAACGACGCACTCAACACATTTTATTTACGATTATATGGCGTCAGACATATGGTTAAGGACCACACAGATTTTGAGAGGAAACCCGCTGTCGCCACTACATGGGCTACTCTTTCCGATTAGCAGCAAGGGATCTTTTATTTGCGCTTCCCACCAGGCAGGATAGCACAAACCATGGCCTTTGTTGAACCAGTTATGGATCACTGGTCGGTGCAAGTGGTTTACACCTACCCATTGAGCCTTGCGGAGCACTCACTCAGGGTTTGGAGTCGGTATCTGAATTTCAAATCCCATGCCTCGACTAGGATCCGAACCCAGTACCTACCAGCCTATAGACCGATGACCTAACCACGACGCCACCGAGGCCGGTAATATAAACCGAAGAAGGAAAATGAAAATAAGAAGGCAGGGTAGGACGAAGAATATAAAAGTAGAGTTCTTCGTAGTTAACAACAAAAAGTAAGAATAAACAGGAGAACAAGAAGAAAGAAAGAAGGATAAACCAGGATCATGCTTTCTAAATTGTTTTTGAAATGATAGAAACTAGCCTGTACAGAAATGTATAGAAGAATAGCAAAATGAAGATGAAAACAGACAAAGAGAAAAAATGTGAAAGAAAAAGGGGAAAAAAATATTAAAAAGACCCAAAAAGAACATAAAAAACCGAAATGGAATCCAATTCTCTAAATGTTGACGGACGATGACAGTAATGAACTTGGAAAAAAACAGAAAATAAAAAATAAGTAAGTAAATAAAAAATAAAAAAATAATAATAACAATAATAAAACCGTGCAAAAAAACCCCCCCAAAAACCCCACCCAACATCATTATATATAACGACAGAAAAAACAAAAACAAAAACAAAAGCAAAAGCGAACAAACATCAACCAAAACTCAAGGAAAGAAAAATCACGCAAATCTACATGCAAAATAGAAATATAAAAACAAAACCCAATCTTCAAGACTTTGCGGATGACAGACTTAACAGAAGTTGCAACGGAGGTGAAAAAAACGGAAAATGAAGAGTTACAACAATTTTGAAAAAAATACATCTTTCGTGAAAGAAGTTGTTGTGTAGCTAGTGGTGATATTACTGTGCACGGTGTAAGTTTTTCAAATACCAGAACAAGACTTAGTGTCTTTTAAAGGGCAGATTACGTTCTGGCACCTACTCCATCTCTTGAATCACCGCACGAATAAGCTTGTCACAATCTCAATCAAACACGCCCCGTGACGCAATTACCACTGGAGTCGGGACGACAAGTTTGTCATTACCACCTGACGCAGTACTCAGCGGGGCCGCTTTAAATGAACTTGCACCACACAATCGTTGTAATTGTTTAAACACGTCAGTTAATAAATATCTTTACGGTGCAGACTTTTTTCTATATCTTTCCTATAGTATTTTGGAAATGCTGGGGGTTTATTTGTGGGGTCTTTTTTGTTGCTTTGTTTGGAGATACAACGATAGCCCAATCCAGTTGAAGATCTAAACTACTAGTAGGATCATTATGCAGACTAACCCCAAAAAATTTCCTAGAAAACGTTTTATGGTGTTTTTTGGTAATATTGTGTCCAGAGAACAGCATATCAAAAGTAGGCCAAAATATGAGAACCGCAAAGGGTCTAAATATGACGTCAAACAAAATGGCCGCCATTTGACCAAAAATCCTAATATCTTCACATATCTTTTTAAACAAGCAGTACTAGACAACTTTAAAAGTGAAAATTATTCATAAAGCTTATTACCTTAAAGGTCCTGCAGTTGACAGAAGTGTCCCTAAGTTATGTCATAACGTCATGACATGACGTGACTTCATAAAATGACGTCATGACCTAATTTCGTGTAATCTGATGGTAAATTCCAATTTATGAAAGTGAGATTCACATGAAATTAAATTGAAATAGTTTTTGTCCTGTATATCTGTGTGAGATGTCATCATCAAATCACTGATGACGCCAAGATGCTGATGCCACAACCACACTCTTTTAACACACAGTCTCGTAGGGCCTACGCATATAAAACCAATTTCCACCTTTTCTTAATTAGTTGGTACCCAGGATGTCATTCCAGGTGGGGAGCCATTACTTACTGCTTCACAAACTAGTCAGAATATTATCAGTCCTCATTTTCATCTAAAATGGGTACATGTTTTATATTTTCACAATTGACATCCTGGCAAGGTCCACAAGCCGCGGTGCACTCAAGTCCGTACTTCATACAACTACATCTAAGCGTGTTGCATCCAGCCGAGCAGTTGCAGTGAATCATTTTTAGCAGGATGTCAGGAGCAGAGTTATTGTCTATCATTACTGGTGTGAAATTGTCCTCTTGAATATCCAAGCCCCATTTTGCAGGGCCCATGTGTCACTGTGGTCCATCACTTGCATGACTTGAAGGTAGCTTCGCCGTGCGTGATATTTTGTAGCTGCGGTTGTGGAGGGACAATCGCTTTGGTGTTACAAATGTCTTTGCTGTCGCCACCTTTTTGTAGAAGTAACTGTACCGCAATGATACTAGAGATTCAGACTTTGTCCCGTTAAACAAAGACACCATTGCCTTACACCCAGCACTTTCTACAGTAACTTGATCTGTGTTTGGAGCACAAAAAATCTTTGAACAGGTACGCAAGACAGAATCACGCAATATGACTTTTTGAAACACTTATTTTTTCCCAACACCAAAGATTCTAGATGTAGTGTCACACCCAGTGAATGCATGGACAAACAACAGATCTGTGCAGACATCGTCCCCGAGTAACTTCTTAAAAACTTTGATATTGTACACATTTGGTTTCCCTTCGTCCGAACGAAAGTGAAGTTCCTTACTGTCTATTTTCCCATGGTACAGAAGCAATATGAGGAGATCTGTATCTTCTCCGATAAGGGTGGTTGATTTGATGGTTGACATAGCGATAGCTGCTTTCACTATATCCAAGTCTGCGTCCCCCTCTGCCTGTACAACATAATATTTTTTTTCAGTTGTACAGGCAGAGGGGGACGCAGACTTGGATATAGTGAAAGCAGCTATCGCTATGTCAACCATCAAATCAACCACCCTTATCGGAGAAGATACAGATCTCCTCATATTGCTTCTGTACCATGGGAAAATAGACAGTAAGGAACTTCACTTTCGTTCGGACGAAGGGAAACCAAATGTGTACAATATCAAAGTTTACGTACATGATACGGGAGAAGACATTGTCCAGATGGCCCTTTGGTGTTCTGACATCCCACTACCCATTGATAAACCCCCTGTATTTTTGAGTGACCTCATAAGACTCTGTTCAATGGCCAAGTCACATCCAATACCAATTTGTTGCTTGACCGGATGACATGGTTTCCAAGCATGAATTTCTGAAACACTTCTGGGTTTTCAATCTCCAAAGACGTCATCTTTTGGAGATACATATTGGCAGACTTGAGGTAATTTGGGTGACCCACGGCGGCAAATATAGGCAAACAATCTGAGACAGCCTCAATAAGCTCCCACACAACTCCCAACATTCGCAGATAGTTCAACCACAGTTTGCTTGTTTTGGAATTGTCAGACAATTCAGCCTTTTTTGAGGTTACTACACAAACAAACTTGTACATACAATCACATCCAATCACTCTGTCGACATCTATTTCACCTTTCTCTACTTGACAGTATAATTCCTCAAGTTCCTGTATACGGCTCTCAAATCCTGGTTCACTTTCGATGATCTTGGATATGATTTGATTGGTGAGACACTGGTCAACTAGGAGATGTCCACGAAGTGCACGCTGCACAGCCTTTCCAGTCATCATGTGTACGACTGCATTTTCCCCATAGATTGCCTCCAGTATGTCTTTGAGTCCACTGCATTCCATCAATGTCCCAATAGCGCCCAACAGGTTCATTAGTGTATGAAAGCTCCCGAGTAACAAGACAACATCTTTTACTGGGCTATTGTGTTCAACCTCGTTCATAATTTCAGAAGCTTTCCAAAAGAGAGGCTGGTCGAAAGTGATTACAGGTGAAATGTTGTGCTTGACGCGAGCTTGCATATGAACTCAAGAGTGGACAGGATGCACGTCCTGTCTCCAGGGTACATATCAATCATTGGCAGGAACAGCACAGATGATTGTCCTGGGTGGCCACGCTCACTGGTCAGCGTGTGCATCATCCCTCGCCAATTTGGGCATTGTACATGAAATCTGAAGGACATCTCCCAAAGCAGATAAATTTTATGGTCATCGTTATTCAGCAATGGTAGCGGTTGGAATATGATGCTGCAGCGGATGTGCTTTAAGAAGCAGTATTCTTTGACTGGAATTTTAGTCTCATTCATGACGTTTAGTTCACACAATTTCTGCCTAAGAATTGTGCAGCTGACTTGACTGCCAGGAGTTGCAGCGGCAATCATTACCATTATATAGAATGTACCCTTCCCATCAAGAGTCACAATGTTGTGGTCCACATTATCTGCGGCGAATAACAGTATCATGTCGCTTATGACTATTTGACAACCTAAAATATCTGGAGCAACTGAAGACGCAGCGTTTTCTTCAAATCGCTGTACTTCGGAATATGATGCGCAATAAGCCTGGTCTACAAACCATGACCCTGTCAAATTTCTATAACAAGCGGACAACGCTGTTTACAGGTTGGTATTTTGTTATTTTTCATAATTTTGGAAAAAATATTAATTTCAAGTTTCAAAAGATGAAAGAAATAAAAAGTACCTTTTGTTAAATATATCATATCGAAACATTACCGTTGGATATGTTTTATTTACTGTGTACGAAGCCAAAACAAGGGTGCGAAAAGTGACTGTCGTCGACCTTAGATAAAATTTGGAGAAATGTCAATCTGATTGGAATCTTTTGTCTTATTCTGGAGAAGAGATATTTGTAGATGGCAGCACTACACTTATGGACTGCCTCACCTGGGGAAAAGATGCTAATGCACTCACCTGCTTACTGTTTTACTGGCATGACTGGAGTTTCCTACACACAATTTAATAACAATCTTTAATTTGCCACAAAACTTGAAATAATGAAAAGCTTCGTCATGACATCATTGATGACATCATGGCATCACTTGGGTACATTGGGTAATACTATAGAATGATGAATGCATTGATATACTGGTTTGAAGAGTTTATTTCCACGCATGAATGGGTAAAAACAGCTACATTGATAGGATATTGATAGGATATGAGCAGATATAAGGCACTGTTTAACAGAGGCGGCCATCTTGTTTTGACGTCAAATTTAGACCCTTTGTGATAGTCCTATTTCGGCCTACTTTCGGTATGTTTTTTTCTGGACCAAATACTACAGAAAAACACCATAAAACGTTTTCTAGGAATTTGTTTGGGGTTTACCCATTCATTTCATATTTTGACCCTACTATACGTGTATTTGATGGAACTCAAATGGCGAATACTTTACATGAAAATCGTCTATACCAGACATCCAACAACTACCAGATATCCGAATACTACCAGACATCCAACTACTACCAGACATCAGACTACTTCCAGACATCCAACTACTACCAGATATCCGACTACTACCAGACATCCAACAACTACCAGACATCAGACTACTTCCAGACATCCAACTACCACCAGACATCAGACTACTTCCAGACATCCAACTACCACCAGACATCAGACTACTTCCAGACATCCAACTACTACCAGATATCCGACTACTACCAGATATCCACCACTATCCGACTACTACCAGATATGGGACTGTATCGACTACAACCTTATACACTATGAATATGGGACTGTACGACTACAACAGACATCCAACTATGAATATGGGACTGTATCGACTACTACCTTATCAGACTATGAATATGGGACTGTATCGACTACAACCTTATACTACTATGAATATGGGACTGTATCGACTACAACCTTACCACTATGAATATGGGACTGTATCGACTAGACCTTATACTACTATGAATATGGGACTGTATCGACTACAACCTTATACACTATGAATATGGGACTGTATCGACTACATACCTTACTACTACTATGAATATGGGACTGTATCGACTACAACCTTATCAGACTATGAATATGGGACTGTATCGACTACAACTACTACTATGAATATGGGACTATCGACTACTACCTTATACTATGAATATGGGACTGTATCGACTACAACCTTATACGACTATGAATATGGGACTGTATCGACTGTATCGACTACTACCTTATACACTATGAATATGGGACTGTATCGACTACTACTATGAATATGGGACTGTATCGACTACTACCTTATAGACTATGAATATGGGACTGTATCGACTACAACCTTATAGACTATGAATATGGGACTGTATCGACTACAACCTTATACTACTATGAATATGGGACTGTATCGACTACAACCTTATCAGACTATGAATATGGGACTGTATCGACTACAACCTTATACACTATGAATATGGGACTGTATCGACTACAACCTTATAGACTATGAATATGGGACTGTATCGACTACAACCTTATACACTATGAATATGGGACTGTATCGACTACTACCTTACAGACTATGAATATGGGACTGTATCGACTACAACCTTATACACTATGAATATGGGACTGTATCGACTACAACCTTATACACTATGAATATGGGACTGTATCGACTACTACCTTACAGACTATGAATATGGGACTGTATCGACTACTACCTTACAGACTATGAATATGGGACTGTATCGACTACAACCTTATACACTATGAATATGGGACTGTATCGACTACAACCTTATACACTATGAATATGGGACTGTATCGACTACAACCTTATACACTATGAATATGGGACTGTATCGACTACAACCTTATACACTATGAATATGGGACTGTATCGACTACAACCTTATAAACTATGAATATGGGACTGTATCGTACCTTACAGACTATGAATATGGGACTGTATCGACTACAACCTTATAGACTATGAATATGGGACTGTATCGACTACAACCTTATACACTATGAATATGGGACTGTATCGACTACAACCTTATACACTATGAATATGGGACTGTATCGACTACAACCTTATACACTATGAATATGGGACTGTATCGACTACAACCTTATACACTATGAATATGGGACTGTATCGACTACAACCTTACTATGACTATGAATATCGGGACTGTATCGACTACAACCTTATACACTATGAATATGGGACTGTATCGACTACAACCTTATACACAACTGTATACTACTACTATGACTATGAATGGGACTGTATCGACTACAACCTTATAGACTATGAATATGGGACTGTATCGACTACAACCTTATACACTATGAATATGGGACTGTATCGACTACAACCTTATACACTATGAATATGGGACTGTATCGACTACAACCTTATACACTATGAATATGGGACTGTATCGACTACAACCTTATAGACTATGAATATGGGACTGTATCGACTACAACCTTATACACTATGAATATGGGACTGTATCGACTACAACCTTATACACTATGAATATGGGACTGTATCGACTACAACCTTACAGACTATGAATATGGGACTGTATCGACTACAACCTTATATACTATGAATATGGGACTGTATCGACTACAACCTTATAGACTATGAATATGGGACTGTATCGACTACAACCTTATACACTATGAATATGGGACTGTATCGACTACTACCTATACAGACTATGAATATGGGACTGTATCGACTAATATGGGACTGAATATGGACTGTATCGACTACTACCTTACAGACTATGAATATGGGACTGTATCGACTACTACCTTACAGACTATGAATATGGGACTGTATCGACTACAACCTTATACACTATGAATATGGGACTGTATCGACTACAACCTTATACACTATGAATATGGGACTGTATCGACTACAACCTTATAGACTATGAATATGGGACTGTATCGACTACAACCTTATACACTATGAATATGGGACTGTATCGACTACAACTATGAATATGGGACTGTATCGACTACTACCTTACAGACTATGAATATGGGACTGTATCGACTACAACCTTATACAGACTATGAATATGGGACTGTATCGACTACTACCTTACAGACTATGAATATGGGACTGTATCGACTACAACCTTATACACTATGAATATGGGACTGTATCGACTACAACCTTATACACTATGAATATGGGACTGTATCGACTACTACCTTACAGACTATGAATATGGGACTGTATCGACTACAACCTTATACACTATGAATATGGGACTGTATCGACTACAACCTTATACACTATGAATATGGGACTGTATCGACTACTATGAATATGGGACTGTATCGACTACAACCTTATACACTATGAATATGGACTGTAACGACTACAACCTTATACACTATGAATATGGGACTGTATCGACTACTACCTTACAGACTATGAATATGGGACTGTATCGACTACAACCTTATACACTATGAATATGGGACTGTATCGACTACAACCTTATACACTATGAATATGGGACTGTATCGACTACAACCTTATACACTATGAATATGGGACTGTATCGACTACAACCTTATACACTATGAATATGGGACTGTATCGACTACAACCTTATACACTATGAATATGGGACTGTATCGACTACAACCTTATACACTATGAATATGGGACTGTATCGACTACAACCTTATACACTATGAATATGGGACTGTATCGACTACAACCTTGGGACTATGAATATGGGACTGTATCGACTACAACCTTATAGACTATGAATATGGGACTGTATCGACTACTACAACCTATGAATATTATACCTTACTATGAATATGGGACTGTATCGACTACTACCTTACAGACTATGAATATGGGACTGTATCGACTACAACCTTATACACTATGAATATGGGACTGTATCGACTACAACCTTATACACTATGAATATGGGACTGTATCGAACCTTACTATGAATATGGGACTGTATCGACTACAACCTTATACACTATGAATATGGGACTGTATCGACTACAACCTTATACACTATGAATATGGGACTGTATGGGACTGTATCGACTACAACCTTATAGACTATGAATATGGGACTGTATCGACTACAACCTTATAGACTATGAATATGGGACTGTATCGACTACAACCTTATAGACTATGAATATGGGACTGTATCGACTACAACCTTATACACTATGAATATGGGACTGTATCGACTACAACCTTATACACTATGAATATGGGACTGTATCGACTACTACCTTACAGACTATGAATATGGGACTGTATCGACTACAACCTTATACACTATGAATATGGGACTGTATCGACTACAACCTTATACACTATGAATATGGGACTGTATCGACTACAACCTTATACACTATGAATATGGGACTGTATCGACTACAACCTTATACACTATGAATATGGGACTGTATCGACTACAACCTTATACACTATGAATATGGGACTGTATCGACTACTACCTTACAGACTATGAATATGGGACTGTATCGACTACAACCTTATACACTATGAATATGGGACTGTATCGACTACAACCTTATAGACTATGAATATGGGACTGTATCGACTACAACCTTACAGACTATGAATATGGGACTGTATCGACTACAACCTTATACACTATGAATATGGGACTGTATCGACTACAACCTTATACACTATGAATATGGGACTGTATCGACTACAACCTTATACACTATGAATATGGGACTGTATCGACTACAACCTTATACACTATGAATATGGGACTGTATCGACTACTACCTTACTACTATGAATATGGGACTGTATCGACTACAACCTTATACAGACTATGAATATGGGACTGTATCGACTGTATACACTATGAATATGGGACTGTATCGACTACAACCTTATACACTATGAATATGGGACTGTATCGACTACAACCTTATACACTATGAATATGGGACTGTATCGACTACAACCTTATACACTATGAATATGGGACTGTATCGACTACAACCTTATAGACTATGAATATGGGACTGTATCGACTACAACCTTATACACTATGAATATGGGACTGTATCGACTACTACCTTACACACTATGAATATGGGACTGTATCGACTACTACCTTATACACTATGAATATGGGACTGTATCGACTACAACCTTATACACTATGAATATGGGACTGTATCGACTACAACCTTATACACTATGAATATGGGACTGTATCGACTACTACCTTACAGACTATGAATATGGGACTGTATCGACTACAACCTTATAGACTATGAATATGGGACTGTATCGACTACAACCTTATACACTATGAATATGGGACTGTATCGACTACAACCTTATACACTATGAATATGGGACTGTATCGACTACAACCTTATACAGACTATGAATATGGGACTGTATCGACTACAACCTTATACACTATGAATATGGGACTGTATCGACTACAACCTTATACACTATGAATATGGGACTGTATCGACTACAACCTTATAGACTATGAATATGGGACTGTATCGACTACAACCTTATACACTATGAATATGGGACTGTATCGACTACAACCTTATACACTATGAATATGGGACTGTATCGACTACTACCTTACAGACTATGAATATGGGACTGTATCGACTACAACCTTATACACTATGAATATGGGACTGTATCGACTACAACCTTATACACTATGAATATGGGACTGTATCGACTACTACCTTACAGACTATGAATATGGGACTATGGGACTGTGCATCGACTACAACCTTATACACTATGAATATGGGACTGTATCGACTACTACCTATTATGGGACTGTATACAACCTATGAATATGGGACTGTATCGACTACTTACCTTGGGACTATGAATATGGGACTGTATCGACTACAACCTTATACACTATGAATATGGGACTGTATCGACTACAACCTTATACACTATGAATATGGGACTGTATCGACTACAACCTTATACACTATGAATATGGGACTGTATCGACTACAACCTTATACACTATGAATATGGGACTGTATCGACTACAACCTTATACACTATGAATATGGGACTGTATCGACTACAACCTTATACACTATGAATATGGGACTGTATCGACTACAACCTTATAGACTATGAATATGGGACTGTACCTTATACACACTATGAATATGGGACTGTATCGACTACAACCTTATACACTATGAATATGGGACTGTATCGACTACAACCTTATACACTATGAATATGGGACTGTATCGACTACAACCTTACACACTATGAATATGGGACTGTATCGACTACAACCTTATACACTATGAATATGGGACTGTATCGACGACTACAACCTTATAGACTATGAATATGGGACTGTATCGACTACAACCTTACAGACTATGAATATGGGACTGTATCGACTACAACCTTATACACTATGAATATGGGACTGTATCGACTACAACCTTATACACTATGAATATGACTACAACCTTATACACTATATGGGACTACAGACTATGAATATCTGTATCGACTACTACCTTATACACTATGAATATGGGACTGTATCGACTACAACCTTATATGGGACTATGAATATGGGACTGTATCGACTACAACCTTATAGACTATGAATATGGGACTGTATCGACTACAACCTTATACACTATGAATATGGGACTGTATCGACTACAACCTTATACACTATGAATATGGGACTGTATCGACTACAACCTTATACACTATGAATATGGGACTGTATCTGTATCGACTACTACCTTATAGACTATGAATATGGGACTGTACTATGAATACTATGGACTGTATCGACTACAACCTTATACACTATGAATATGGGACTGTATCGACTACAACCTTATACACTATGAATATGGGACTGTATCGACTACTACCTTACAGACTATGAATATGGGACTGTATCGACTACAACCTTATACACTATGAATATGGGACTGTATCGACTACAACCTTATACACTATGAATATGGGACTGTATCGACTACAACCTTATACACTATGAATATGGGACTGTATCGACGACTACAACCTTACTACACTATGAATATGGGACTGTATCGACTACTACCTTATACACTATGAATATGGGACTGTATCGACTACTTATCAGACTTATATCGACTACTATGACTATATGGGACTGTATCGACTACAACCTATGAATATACGACTACAACCTTATACACTATGAATATGGGACTGTATCGACTACTACCTTACAGACTATGAATATGGGACTGTATCGACTACAACCTTATACACTATGAATATGGGACTGTATCGACTACAACCTTATACACTATGAATATGGGACTGTATCGACTACAACCTTATACACTATGAATATGGGACTGTATCGACTACAACCTTATACACTATGAATATGGGACTGTATCGACTACTACCTTACAGACTATGAATATGGGACTGTATCGACTACAACCTTATACACTATGAATATGGGACTGTATCGACTACAACCTTATACACTATGAATATGGGACTGTATCGACTACAACCTTATACACTATGAATATGGGACTGTATCGACTACAACCTTATATACTATGAATATGGGACTGTATCGACTACAACCTTATACACTATGAATATGGGACTGTATCGACTACTACCTTACAGACTATGAATATGGGACTGTATCGACTACAACCTTATACACTATGAATATGGGACTGTATCGACTACAAC
Organism: Gigantopelta aegis; assembly: GCF_016097555.1. NCBI lineage: Eukaryota > Metazoa > Mollusca > Gastropoda > Neomphalida > Peltospiridae > Gigantopelta > Gigantopelta aegis. The sequence continues at coordinate 37,344,679 of NC_054711.1, forward strand.
CTTATAGACTATGAATATGGGACTGTATCGACTACAACCTTATATGACTATGAATACTATGAATATGACTGTATCGACTGTACCTTACGACTATGAATATGGGACGACTACAACCTTATACACTATGAATATGGGACTGTATCGACTACAACCTTATACACTATGAATATGGGACTGTATCGACTACAACCTTATACACTATGAATATGGGACTGTATCGACTACAACTTATACACTATGAATATGGGACTGTATCGACTACAACCTTATACACTATGAATATGGGACTGTATCGACGACACTATGAATATGGGACTGTATCGACTAACCAGACTATGAATATACTACAGACTATGAATATGGGACTGTATCGACTACAACCTTATAGACTATGAATATGGGACTGTATCGACTACAACCTTATACACTATGAATATGGGACTGTATCGACTACAACCTTATACACTATGAATATGGGACTGTATCGACTACAACCTTATACACTATGAATATGGGACTGTATCGACTACAACCTTATACACTATGAATATATGAAGGACTGTATCGACTACTACTTATACACTATGAATATGGGACTACTATCGACTACAATATACACTATGAATATGGGACTGTATCGACTACAACCTTATACACTATGAATATGGGACTGTATCGACTACAACCTTATACTACTATGAATATGGGACTGTATCGACTACAACCTTATAGACTATGAATATGGGACTGTATCGACTACAACCTTATACACTATGAATATGGGACTGTATCGACTACAACCTTATACACTATGAATATGGGACTGTATCGACTACAACCTTACAGACTATGAATATGGGACTGTATCGACTACCTTACAGACTATGAATATGGGACTGTATCGACTACAACCTTATACACTATGAATATGGGACTATAGACTATATGGGACTGTATCGACCTTACAGACTATGAATATGGGACTGTATCGACTACTATGAATATGGGACTGTATACGACTACAACCTTATACACTATGAATATGGGACTGTATCGACTACTACCTTACAGACTATGAATATGGGACTGTATCGACTACAACCTTACAGACTATGAATATGGGACTGTATCGACTACAACCTTATACACTACTAATATGGGACTGTATCGACTACTACTTATACACTATGAATATGGGACTGTATCGACTACAACCTTATACACTATGAATATGGGACTGTATCGACTACAACCTTATACACTATGAATATGGGACTGTATCGACTACAACCTTATACACTATGAATATGGGACTGTATCGACTACAACCTTATACACTATGAATATGGGACTGTAACGACTACAACCTTATACACTATGAATATGGGACTGTATCGACTACAACCTTATACTATGAATATGGGACTTATAGACTATGACTATACCTTATATCACTATGAATATGGGACTGTATCGACTACAACCTTACAGACTATGAATATGGGACTGTATCGACTACAACAGACACTATGAATATGGGACTGTATCGACTGACAGACTATGAATATGGGACTGTATCGACTACTATGAATATGGGACTGTATCGACTACAGACTATGAATATGACTGTATCGACTACTACCTTACAGACTACCACCTGTATCGACTACAATATGGGACTGTATTACCTTACACTATGATATGGGACTGTATCGACTGTATCGACTAATATGGGACTATATCGACTACTACCTTACAGACTATGAATATGGGACTGTATCGACTACAACCTTACACTCCGACTATGAATATGGGACTGTATCGACTACGACTACCTTACACACTATGAATATGGGACTGTATCGACTACAACCTTACTACTATGAATATGGGACATATCGACTACTACCTTACAGACTATGAATATGGGACTGTATCGACTACAACCTTACAGACTATGAATATGGGACTGTATCGACTACAACCTTATAGACTATGAATATGGGACTGTATCGACTACTACCTTATACACTATGAATATGGGACTGTATCGACTACTACCTTACAGACTATGAATATGGGACTGTATCGACTACAACCTTACACACTATGAATATGGGACTGTATCGACTACAACTACTACCAGAATATGGGATGTACCAGACTATGACCAGACATGTATCGACTACCACCTTATAGACTATGAATATGGGACTGTATCGACTACTACCAGACATGAATATGGGACTACTACCAGACACTATGAATATGGGACTGTATCGACTACAACCTTACACACTATGAATATACCACTGTATCGACTACTACCTTAGACACTATGAATATGGGACTGTATCGACTACAACCATACACTATATAGACTATGACCAGACATCAGACTTAAGACTACGACTACCAGACAGACATATGACTACCACCAGACATCGACTACTACCAGACACACTATGAATATGGGACTGTATCGACTACTACCAGACATCGACTACACCAGACAGACTACTAATATGGGACTGTATCGACTACTACACATGGGACTGTATCGACTACAACTACTACCAGACATATCGACTACTACCAGACATCCGACTACTACCAGACTATGAATATGGGACTGTATCGACTACTACCTTATCCGACTATGAATATGGGACGACTACTACTACTACCAGACATGGGACTACGACCAGACATCAGACTAATACCAGACATCGACTACAACCATGAATATGGGATATCCGACTACTGAATATGGACCAGACATCCAACTACTATGACCAGACATCGAGACTACCTACCAGATATGGGACTACTACCAGACATCCTTATACTACCAGACATCCAACGACTACTACCAGACATCCGACTACCACCAGACATCCGACTACCACCAGACATCGACTACCAGACAGACTAGAACCAGACATCAGACTACCACCAGACATCGACTCGACTACAACTACCAGACTATGAATACCACCAGACATCCGACTACTACCAGACATCCGACTACCACCAGACATCTATGAATATGGGACTGACATCGACTACCTACCAGACATCAGACTACTACCAGACTATCCGACTACTACCAGACATCCGACTACTACCAGACATCCGACTACTACCAGACATCCGACTACTACCAGACATCCGACTACCACCAGACATTTGACTAGAACCAGACATCCAACTACCACCAGACATCCGACTACCACCAGACATCCGACTACCACCAGACATCCGACTACTACTACCAGACATCCGACTACCACCAGACATCCGACTACCACCAGACATCCAACTACAACCAGACATCAGACTACTACCAGACATCTGACTACCACTACCACCAGACATCCGACTACCACCAGACATCAGACTACTACCAGACATCCAACTACTACCAGACATCCGACTACTACCAGACATCCAGACTACTACCAGACATCAGACTACTACCAGACATCAGACTACTACCAGACATCAGACTACTACCAGACATCCGACTACTACCAGACATCCGACTACCACCAGACATCAGACTACTACCAGACATCAGACTACTACCAGACATCCAACTACTACCAGACATCAGACTACACCAGACATCCGACTACTACCAGACATCCGACTACTACACCAGACATCAGACTACTACCAGACATCAGACTACTACATCCGACCAGACATCAGACTACTACCAGACATCCGACTACCACCAGACATCCGACTACTACCAGACATCCGACTACTACCAGACATCCGACTACTACCAGACATCCGACTACCACCAGACATCCGACTACCACCAGACATCCAGACTACTACTACCAGACATCCGACTACTACCAGACATCAGACTACTACCAGACATCAGACTACCACCAGACATCAGACTACTACCAGACATCCGACTACTACCAGACATCCGACTACTACCAGACATCCGACTACTACCAGACATCAGACTACCACCAGACTACTACCAGACATCAGACTACTACCAGACATCCGACTACTACCAGACATCCGACTACTACCAGACATCAGACTACCACCATACTACTACCAGACATCAGACTACTACCAGACATCCGACTACTACCAGACATCCGACTACTACCAGACATCAGACTACTACCAGACATCCGACTACTACCAGACATCAGACTACTACCAGACATCCGACTACTACCAGACATCCGACTACTACCAGACATCAGACTACTACCAGACATCCGACTACTACCAGACATCAGACTACTACCAGACATCCGACTACCACTACCACCAGACATCCGACTACTACCAGACATCAGACTACTACCAGACATCAGACTACTACCAGACCAGACTATACCAGACATACTACTACCAGACATCAGACTACTACCAGACATCCGACTACTACCAGACATCCGACTACTACCAGACATCAGACTACTACCAGACATCAGACTACTACCAGACATCCGACTACCACCAGACATCCGACTACCACCAGACATCAGACTACTACCAGACATCCGACTACTACCAGACATCAGACTACTACCAGACTATACCAGACATCAGACTACCAGACATCAGACTACTACCAGACATCCGACTACTACCAGACATCCGACTACTACCAGACATCAGACTACTACCAGACATCAGACTACTACCAGACATCAGACTACTACCAGACATCCGACTACCACCAGACATCAGACTACTACCAGACATCCGACTACTACCAGACATCCGACTACTACTACTACCAGACATCAGACTACTACCAGACATCAGACTACTACCAGACATCAGACTACTACCAGACATCAGACTACTACCAGACATCAGACTACTACCAGACATCAGACTACTACCAGACATCAGACTACTACCAGACATCAGACTACTACCAGACATCAGACTACTACCAGACATCAGACTACTACCAGAGACGACTACTACCAGACTACTACTACCAGACATCAGACTACTACCAGACATCAGACTACTACCAGACATCAGACTACTACCAGACATCAGACTACTACCAGACATCAGACTACTACCAGACATCAGACTACTACCAGACATCAGACTACTACCAGACATACTACTACCAGACATCAGACTACTACCAGACATCAGACTACTACCAGACATCAGACTACTACCAGACATCAGACTACTACCAGACAGACTACTACCAGACATCAGACTACTACCAGACATCAGACTACTACCAGACATCAGACTACTACAGACATCAGACATACCAGACATCAGACTACTACCAGACATCAGACGACTACCACCAGACATCAGACTACTACCAGACATCAGACTACTACCAGACATCAGACTACTACCAGACATCAGACTACTACCAGACATCAGACTACTACCAGACATCAGACTACTACCAGACATCCGACTACTACCAGACATCCGACTACTACCAGACATCAGACTACTACCAGACACTACCACCAGACATACTACTACCAGACATCGACTACTACCAGACATCCGACTACTACCAGACATCAGACTACTACCAGACATCAGACTACTACCAGACATCAGACTACTACCAGACATCCGACTACTACCAGACATCAGACTACTACCAGACATCAGACTACTACCAGACATCAGACTACCACCAGACATCAGACTACTACCAGACATCCGACTACTACCAGACATCCGACTACCACCAGACATCCGACTACCACCAGACATCAGACTACTACCAGACATCCGACTACTACCAGACATCAGACTACCATCAGACATCAGACTACTACCAGATATCCGACTACTACCAGACATCAGACTACTACCAGACATCAGACTACCACCAGACATCAGACTACTACCAGACATCCAACTACCACCAGAGATCACTCTACTACCAGACATCAGACTACTCTACCAGACATCCAACTACTACCAGACATCAGACTATCATCAGGCATCAGACTACTACCAGATATCCGACTACTACCAGACATCCGACTACTACCAGACATCAGACTACTATCAGACATCAGACTACTACCAGACACCAGACTACCACCAGACATCAGACTACTACCAGATATCCGACTATTACCAGACATCCGACTACCACCAGACATCCGGCTACCACCAGACATCAGACATCAGACTACCACCAGACATCAGACTACCACCAGACATCAGACTACTACCGGACATCCGGCTACCACCAGACATCAGACTACTACCGGACATCCGGCTACCACCAGACATCAGACTACTATCAGACATCAGACTACTACCAGACATCAGACTACCACCAGACATCAGACTACTACCAGATATCAGACTACTACCAGACATCCGGCTACCACCAGACATCCAACTATTACTACCTACCACTCCCACTGCTACTACTGTTACAAAAACAATTACTACTAAAACAACAACTACTGGTAGTACTACTACTGTGCTACTGCTGCTACTACTACTACCACTCCTACTATTACTACTACTAGCACTACAAACACGGTTTGTTTTGTTTAACGACACCACTAGAGCACATTGATTTACTAATCATCGGCTATTGAATGTCAAACATGTGGCTATTCTGACGTATAGTCTTAGAAAGGAAACCCACTACAATGTTCCATTAGTAGCAATGGATATTTTATATGCACCATCCCACAGACAGGATAGCACATACCACGGCCTTTGATATACAAGTGGTGGTTCACTGGCTGGAACGAGATAGTAGTACAACTACTGATACTACTAATACTACCACTACTACTTCCATGTTGTTACGACGACGACGACCAATACTGAAATGCATTCACCATAAAATTCTTCAAAAATGCTGTTTTCTTATCTGTCTGACCTCAGCTGGATCACTATGTCAAAGCGTTTTCAAATAATGATACACTACAGGCATTACGCTGGTGTCGTTAAATAAAACAAACTTTACTTTTTACGCTGGTGTAAAAAATGTAGCCTAGTTCATTCCAGCAATTTTGTCTTTGGCAGATAACTGTAATGATTCCTGCATAAACCCACACACGTGCTTGTAGTTGGGCGCATGATACTTGCATCGACCAAAATTACACTCCTGTCAGTGGCCATGGCATTGATGCATCATCCTTCTACAGATTTTCTTTCGTTTTGTCGTTTAAAACATGGGTAGTTGTCATTCGTGTGGCATGCATCTACGTCACTTCCGCTTGTAAATCGAATTTTCAGGACAAAAAAAAAAGTAGCAAAAAACAACAAAACAAAAGCGACTGAATCAGTGGCGTGTTCTGAACGACGAGCGCTCGAAAACAATACGAATAATGTCCATTCTGGTGCGTTCATTTTAGTGATACATCCGAATGGCCAAACTAATTAAAATTAGCTCCACTGTTACATGTGGATCTAAAGACAGCCAGTTGGAGCTCATGTCCACCAATCAAAATCTTACTTGCAGAATCCTGCCAGTGATTTAAAACTAACAACACTGCGTAGTCCCCAATGTCCAGGTAACATTTCGTCTGTAAATAATAATTTAAATATTGACCAATCACACTTCGCCTTTTATAACGTTATTTGGGAGCATACAAATTCTAAAAATATCGGGCGAGTCTATTTTAGTGGCCGCAGTACAGCGAACCATACCAATACGTACGGGGTGGGTTATCAGTCTTCAATTTTACATTAAAAATTATTTATTTATTTATAAAAAAAAAAAAAAACTAAATCAGTCTTCAGTTTTACATTACAAATTATTTATTTTATAAAACAAAACATGTTTTAAGGCATTCGTAATTCACACGAAACATGTATACCCTCAGGATAATTCCGAATGTTTTCAAATTATTTTTAAATCACTGGCAGGATTCTGCAAGTAAGGTTTTGATTGGTGGACATGAGCTCCAACTGGCTGTCTTTAGATCCACATGTAATAGTGGAGCTAATTTTAATTAGATTGCCAAATGGCAAAACCGTATTCCGTGATCAAAATCGTATCTCTGCACAAGGTTGAGTCGAATGGATATTCTAGACAAAGTCGTGATTGCTTCCATGATCCCGTATCAGGTGATCGTCCTTAAGAGGACCGCCACTCCTTGAGATCCGTAACATGATGCTTAATCCCTCTTGTACCGCCTGTAGGAGAACTGCTACCCACACAACTAGATTAGAAAACCTAAACTGGCACTGGAAAGAAGGGAGGAAGGAAGGAAATGTTTTATTTAACGACGCACTCAAAACATTTTATTTACGGTTATATGGCGTCGGACATGTACAGATATTGAGAGAGGAAACCCGACGTCGCCACTTCATGAGCTAATTTTTCACTTAGCAGCAAGGGATCTTTTATATGCACCATCCCACAGACAGGATAATACATACCACGCCCTTTGTAACACCAGTTGTGGATCACTGGCTAGAACCCAATTTGAATATAAATAAATAAATAAATAAATATATATATATATATATATATATATATATATATACACACACACACAAAAACAACCCAACAACCTAGATCGATCGCTGTACCACTGAGCTACGTCACGCCCCCGGCAGCGGATAGAGATCAATGGAATATATACGGATCATCAAATAGAGATCAATGGCATATAATTATACATCTGTGAGTGTGATGGCATGCTCTCGCGAATCACTGTAAAACAGTGATGGTATCACATCTACGAATCAACCCAGACGTTAGACATCCTCAACATGTTACAGCACAAAGGGACATGTTGTCAGTGGGAGACTTCCGGTTTTGTGGCACTACAATTCCGAGATATAGCATTGAAAATGAATGCATTTAATGACATCTATGTACATGTGCATAGTACTATTTTCATCAAATACTTGGTTTTTAGATCACGTTCTTTATTGCGTTAGGTTTTTACAACTTACCAGAATAGTATCAAGGAAAACCATTAATCAGTCCCTCTTGGAATCATTAATTCCGCGGAAGCGGAAAAAACATTGCAGAATATGCATCACGATACAGAATAGTTATTGGTACTCGGGAATCAATTTTTATGCAGAAGAAATTTTACGCAATGGAATTTGTTTTAACTGTCGCAGAATTTTCGATTTTCATTGCGTCAAATAAAGTATGAAATTTTAAGAAATAAACTGAAAAACAGAGTTGGACATTTGTTCCTTATTCAACAGGTGCCACACATGCGAAATATGATTCTATAATGCCATCCTAATACATAATAATTATATAAAGAACAACTTGTCACTGTCTATTTTTCCTTCTTCTTTTTTGGCAATGTCTGAAGATAATGAAATGATTAAAAAAAATTATATGTGGAATAACTGGTTACTGTCTTAAGATATCGACTTTATTCTGTGAAGCTTAGAACGGCGTTCATCATTCGACCTGCGCAGAATAAAGCCGATACATTAAGACAGTAGCCAGTTATTTCATTTATCCTGCCATCCACATAAAACAAAAAAGATAATATAATAAACCGTTTTATTTCACAATTTTTCCGTTTCGTGGAGTAGTATTTCTACATGTTTTGAATGCCTTTTCCCTACAATATCTATACACCATAAGAAAAGATTTCTAAATAGCAATATATTTCTTATTCCTAAAGGGACATTCCTGAGTTTGCTGCTTTTTAAGATGTTTCCGACTAATAAAATATTTCTACGATTAAATTTACATATTAAATTTACATATTTTCTTGTTTAGAATATCAGTGTCTGTATATTCAATATGTTTCTGGTCGTCTTAATATTTGTAAAAAGCCCAAACTGGATTTTGTCTTCAAATAATTTCGTACGTACGGAAAAACATATTTTAGGAAATAAAATGAAATTTAACCTAAAAAAAAATATTAGAATGACCAGAAACACGTTTAATATACAGCCACTAATATGTTATGCAGAAAAATATATTTGATATGTAATTACAATCGTTAAAAATCTCGGTTAGTCGATAACATCTTAAAAATTGCAGAAAACTCAGGAATGTCCGTTAGAAATTGTTTTCAAAAATCAAATCAATCAACTGGAAATAATTGAAGTAATTTTGAACAATATAACATTTCTTTCATGACCAAACTAAATGTAAAAATAGTTCCGTGCAAAACAGCTATTCGGTCAATAAATGAATGAATGAATGTTTAACGACACTCTAGCACGAAACTTTGTTTGTAAAGATAATCTATCTCCAATTCTATTCGTTTTTTCCTAGGTTATTTATCTCATTGTTTCCAGTTGACAAGAATAATTCGCTGGGTGAGTGCAAGAATGTTGTATATACAAAATTCCCATTTTGAGAAAACGAGCATTAAAAATATAATCAAATAATCGCGGAAGCCATGACTTTTTGTATTCTTCTTTTGATAGTTTCCTCCAAAATCTGAAGCAGCATACACTGATATAACACTTACAACACTTTCGCTCCGAGTCAACTACAATACATTTACAACAGTTTAGCGGACTTCAAATTAAGCAACCAGACCTGTTATATGAACATACAACATTTTTGCTCTGGAACATATAGAGTCACTACATTGTGAATATTAAGACCTTATTTATCAACATTTTGTAGATACTACATTTTTGCACTGACCCAGCGATATTATTTTTTAATGCTCGTTTTCTCAAAATGGGAATTTTGTATATACAACATTCTTGCACTCACCCAGCGATAATTGTCTTACTTTGTTAAGACATTGGATTGCTTGAAGTATTGTTTAAAAACAAATTATCTTTCAAGTTAGAACAAAATGAAACCAATGTTCAATATCATTAATATTACGCAGGGTACATGTTTTGTGTCCTGTCAGAAACCTGACAAATATTAACAAATATATGTATAACGCTATGTAATGTTTTACATATTATGTAAAACATTGCATGGTGTTACGTCAAACGTTGTCTTCATGATAATAACAGCACAATAAGGAGTTAATTAGTTATTTCTTTAAATCCGTGGGAAGTGTGTGGGGGGGGGGGGGGGGTAGGTGGGTGAATATCCGCAGGTCACGGTCTTTACCGATGGCAGTTTTCGTCGGTTGAAGGTTTTATTATTGTATTTTATGTTTGGCGAAAACATTTCAAAATTGCCGTATGTAACACATGATTCGAGCCAAATTCGAGTCCTGTGTCTTGCTTTAATAATAACAGAATACTCGTTTTGCACACCAAGTGTGTTCTTGGTCAGGTTAAAACAGTAATTTGATGATCGTTTGGTTCCAGCTAGGGCTGTTTAAATATCTTTAACAAATCCATCTTACTGATAGGGCCTCCACGGGTCCAACATATAGGACTCGAGTTGAAACAAACTTATAGGACTCGAGTTGAAACAAACTTATTTCAAAAATTATAGTTGCTTTTATTCACTGAGAACATAGCCTTTTCGTCTGCTTGGCTATGGCGTCAACCCTAGGAAACACTTCTAGGTTGCATAGTACCAAACAAGAGAGTTCCGTGTCAAATATTTACGGAGTAAAAGTAGCTGTGGGTGTGATTGATAGTAATGTGTGACATTGATTATTTGTGCAAATACTATTATCCATTGACAGTTGTTATGCAGTAAATACCAGAGGTTGAAACTAATGCGGAGTACCCCCAAAAATGGAATTGCAATTTTCAGCAAAAATGACGGTTGTTATTAAAAACATTAATTAAATCTCTTAAATGATACGTGACCCCCCATTTTCTTGCAGGTAGATTAGATGTGAGGTGGCACATTTTCTATTGCTGTACTTCCTGGGTGTGTTGATACACTGCTTGTATCAGTTTTATTAGTAAACGTTAACATTATCGGCAATAGGAATTGTTAGATTATCACTTCCGGTAATAATAACTAAACGATAATAGTTTCTATATCGCTATTGGTATTAATGCTACTTTAGGGCCAAACTCGACCCGGACTCGAGTACCCGGAACGTATTCTAAATGATGATGACACTAAGGAATAAAGTAAACTAGTTATTATGCATCTTAATTCCAGCGCTGAATATGGATGCCAAATAATGCCACTGTATTGCATTTAGAATCCGGTTGATACGTTCAGTATTGTGACGGTTGAACGGTCAGTTTAAAAGAGAAACTAGCACGTAATCATATAATTATTGTGTAACTTATATCGCTGATTATTTACTACTGAAATTATTGTCCTACATTGTCCAGTGTATTATAGCTGATCATTGTATTCCACCTTGTACGGGGACTCGAATCCTGTGAACGGACTCGAGTCTTGCTAGACTCTGCCCGTACTTGAGTACAGGGTCGTAGCATGATCTGGACCTGGGGTGGGTGGGGGTCGAACATGAACCAAGTGGACCCTTTTTCCATTTTGTTTTTGCAGCACTAGAAACTCCATTTGTATAAAGAAAGAAATGTTTTATTTAACAACGCACTCAACACATTTTGTTTACGGTTATATGGCGTTGGGCATATGGTTAAGGACCACACAGATATTGAAGGAGGAAACCCGCTGTTGCCACTTCATAGGCTACTCTTTTCGATTAGCAGCAAGGGATCTTTTATTTGCGCTTCCCACAGGCAGGATAGCACAAACCATGGCCTGTGTTGAACCAGTTAAGAATCACTGGTCGGTATAAGTGGTTTACACCTACCCACTGAGCCTTGCGGAGCACTCAATCAGGGTTTGGAGTCGGTATCTGGATTAAAACCCCTGCGCGTGCTGTAACCTCACCGTGGTGCAGGGGTGTAACATTCTCTTTGAGAATGGCCAATACAGCACAAATTGAAGTTTAGTAAAATTCGGTGTCCGTAAAATTCTGTGATATTTGTATTTGTATTTTTGCACAGTTCTTTACTGTTTTTGTTTAAACCTTGAATTTTTATATTGATGTTGATCATCACTTTATTTATTTGCATTATCATAGTTTGACACCCAATAGCCGATGTATTTTTCGTGCTGGGGTGTCGTTAAACATTCATTCATTCATTCATTCATTCTGGATTAAAAATCTCATGCCTCGACTGGGATCCGAAGCCAGTACCTACCAGCCTGTTGACCTATGGCCTAACCACGACGCCACCGAGGCCGGTCTCTGGTAATAGAGGAGTTTATAAATGTTGAGTAATGGAGTCTAATAGTCTGAAACGTTTACGTCGTGGCAACGCCATACTAATTGCAAGCGTGTGACGTCATTAACGATCGGTGTCAAGACTAGTCAAAAGTTATATAGATATGGGTCCAGATGGGACAGCTAAATATTTCAAGCGAGAAACAAAGATTTAGACAGAAATACCAACCCCTGTAATTAACAAAATGTTTAAAAAAGGAATGTAGTGAAAAGCCAAGAAATGCCGTAGAGAATTAAAAACTCCACTGGAGGGATTGAAATACCATACAAATTTGTAACAGGAGCAAGAACTTCAATCAGAATAAAATGAATAAATACACGAAAAAAAAAGGGGAAAAATAAGGAAGGAAACGTTTTATTTAACGACGCACTCAACACATTTTATTTACGGTTATATGGCGTCGGACATATGGCTAAGGACCACACAGATATTGAGAAAGGAAACCCGCTGTCGCCACTTCATGGGCTACTCTTTTCGATTAGTAGCAAAGGATTTTTTATATGCACCATGCCACAGACAGGATATTACATACCACGAGCCTTGTTACACCAGTTGTGGAGCACTGGCTGGAACGAGAAATAGCCCAATGGGTCCACCGATGGGGATCGATGCTAGACCGACCTTGCATCAAGCGAACGCTTTAACACTGGGCTACGTCCCTCCCTTTGGAAAAAAAAAATACACGAGTTTATTAAAATTCTGGAAAGTCGATGGCTACCTTTAATGAGTCTCGATCTGGGAGATAAACTACAATCAAAGCAGGGACTGTACGCGACTATCGTGTCGTGAGAACCAACCGTATATCTTGCCAGCTCACAAGATCAGTTTCGCAGCAAGGCAGAAATTCCTTCACAAAGCAGACGACTTTCATTAAATATGTAAATAAACACTTCACGTTCTGAGGTAGCAGGATAATATACACTACAAACAAATCTTAATTTTCACTCATTCAAACGAAAATTCTTCTCTTAGACTGATAATTACATCAGATGATCAAATTGACTGGTTTCCTGTCATCGCTTACGCTGATTTATTTTCTCGGAGAACAATATTTTACTTGGCGTGCGTTTCATTTGGACAGTGAGTTATATAAATCTTCGCGTGCCGGACAATCTTCAATTAGAGATATCACCCAAGATCATTTTCCTTGTGGCATTTCTCCCGCTGTGAATACAAATTAAACCAACTCGGAACCTGCAGCGCCGCTTTTATTTGGAAATAATGGCCATGTTCTGTTATAACGACCAAAGATCGCGGCATTGTGTCAAGTTTTTATCTCCGTCAGATCAGAGGAAATGTTTACACGTTTTATTATAGTGCTTCTGTTTGAACGTGCACAAAACTGCAGTTTTAAAGTCAACGACCCGAGCCTTTTGGTTTCAAAGGGAAGCATAGGGAGGGAGGGAGGGAGGGAGGGAGGGCCCACGGGGTGCGCACACTCTTTTAGCAAACAAGGTAATCTTGTGTTGTATTGTGTCAATATGTTGTAGGCGCGTGTGCAGACATTTATGAAAGAACGGGTCCAGACTAGACAGAGACGGATCTAGGGGGGGTGGGTGGGGGATGTAGGGTCCGGGGCCCGGGCCTCCCCACTAAATTTTGCGACAGTTATAATTTTATTCTATATTAATTTTCATTTTTTTTACGATCCCCTCCAAACCTCCCCCAAAGTTCCATTGGCATTGCGCCTCATATCAATGGGGCATCCCCTAAATGGATTTTCTGGATCCACCACTGCTGGAAAACACAAGTTATAGGTGGTGGTGGTGGTGGTGGTGGTGGTGGTGGGTGTGTGTGTGTGTGTGTGTGTGTGTGTGCGTGCGTGTGCGTGGAGGGGGGGGGGGTCGAGTCATGGTCTCTAGGAAATTATATTGGGAAAATAAAGAAGGAAATTTGCAAGGGTCGTGTGGGAAGGCAGGTTCAACCGACCCACCCCCACCCTACCACCCTGCATACGCATCTGTGTTGGGGCATCTGTCTTGCTCTTAGTCCAGTGGGCGTTAACTATTCCGCAGCCTCGTTTTTATAGTTTCTGTTCACTAAGTATTTTCAAATGTTTGTACCATTCCATCAGAAAGACAATTTCTTTCTTGCAGATATTGGTCAAAGGCATAGCGCCCATTAGGCACAGTACGCATGTGCGTAATGCAAAAAAAAAAACCCAGAAACGATCCGGGAATAGGTCGAGGCTGTCTGTGATTGGTCTGTAAAATATCCTCTTAAAATTGACTCGAAAAAAGATAGAACAAAATGCTTCAGAAAAGGCTCAGAATGCATCTACAGCCATCCTGAGTTTCACAATTTTCACGGGGGGGGGGGGGGGGGGGGGGGGGGGGGGGGGGGGGGGGGGAGAGAGTTCCCCCAATCCCCCCGCCCCAGCAAGCGTTCGGCGTGCGTAATGCTACAATTTGTCTGGCTACGGCCCCTATTGGTAACCATGATCGCTAACTCGGTCACGCATTGCACACTACCGATATTGTCCCCATTGTTACCGCTAATTTTTAGTTTCAGAAAAATCCTTATCTGCCCCATCACTGAAGTAGCCATGCTTTTTTTTGGGAGTGGGAAACAAATGTATGACTATGACTCCTGCAATGGGGCAAGTGGCCAACATAAATGGCGAGTGGAGAAAAAGAGATGTCATGGGGGATTGGGGATGGGGTAGCTGAGCCATAGGCCCCTATTTAATATTTTGATTCTTGGAGAAGCTTGAGCAATATGCCAATGTACTGTCACGGATGAACAGACAGATTATTGGGTCGTTCACTGACGTCACACCTTCTGTACTTCAAAATTTAAACTTACATTAATCCGTCCCCATGGACAGATTATTCGCTTGCTGTGACCTGACTTCTTCCTCCCCTCCCCTCTGTCTCCCACTAATGTGTCTCTCCCTCTCTCGTCCCTCCTCCCCTCTCTATCTCAAATCCGCTAAGATTCTGCCCCCCCCCCCCCTCACCGTGGTGTAGGGGTGTAACATTCTCTTTGAGAATGGCCAATACAGCACAAATTGAAATCTGTGATATTTGTATTTTTGCACGGTTCTTTACACTGTGTTTTTGTTGAAATCTTGAATTTTAATATTAATGTTGATCATCACCTTATTTGTTTGCATTACCATAGTTTGACACCCAATAGTCGACCCCTGCGCGTGCTGTAACCTCACCGTGGTGCAGGGGTGTAACATTTTCTTTGAGAATGGCCAATACAGCACAAAATTGAAGTTTTGAGTAAAATTCAGTATCCGTAAAATTCTGTGATATTTGTGTTTTTGCACAGTTCTTTACACTGTGTTATAATTTAACTGTTTAATTTTTATATTGTTGTTGATCATAAAATAATTTTTTTTGCATTTACCATAGTTTGACATCCAATAGCCGATGTATTTTTCGTGCTGGGGTGTCGTTAAACATTCATTCATTCATTCCCAATAGTCGATGTATATTTCGTGCTGGGGTGTCGTCTGTGTTTGTATATTTGCCTGTATCTTTGCAGGTCTGTCTGTCTGGCCCTGTGCCTATCAACCCGGTTATCCGTTCCCATTTAACAACATCATTTTCTAACCCAAATATGTCTTCTTTACCCCCCCCCCCCACCTCCCCCACAGGTAGTACTATACCAAATAACTTCCGGCTGGGTCAAAGTTCGAGGTGCACCCAACTTTTGATAGAGAAGTGAACACCACAAGTCCTGTGATTGGTTATAAATGTGAGTGTGTTGGTTGTAAAAAATAATAGTTTCATCTGGGTAAAATAAATGTGCAATTTTATTTCATCTAGTACCAATGTGTCAAGTAGCCTTGTGCTTGAAACATGTATGGGGTACCTGTAAAAAAAAGTACTCAAATTTTGTGCGAAACTAGGGTAGTCATAGACGCTACCCGTTATCTCAGAAACGAGCAGCTTGACCCCCATTTTTTTCTGATTCACTTTAAGTGTAAGGGGTGGTAGTATTTATATCCGTGGCGTTTATGTCGGTTGATACGTTGCAGGTAGGAGTTTTAGCCGCATATGTTACTATTGTCGTCTATGGAATTTGATTTGGTAGTATACACCCCACACACATGCGCGCCTCTAATAGTATACATCACCTACCCAGATATTATATTACCAGTCCCTGCAAACGGAACATGCCATATCGGAGAAAACAGTGTTCGTATTCATCAGCCACAGCCCGTGTTTGAAAAGCAATCTATCATAAAGCATATTTCTCCTCGTCTCCGAGCCAAGCTTCTCGTCTCAGACTCTTGGGTGTTGCTAATTCACCAGTGAAGCTTTGTACGTGTATGACGTCATTACATGACTTACGGCCTTTGATGTTCGCCGACACGACGTTCTTTGATTAACGAGGTTATCGCAGCCAATCATCGTCGAGCTCTCTTGATTACGAAGATAATCTCGGACGGAAAACGATCCTGTGTTTTTCATTTCGGCGTAGAGAAGAAACCTTTATGCTGCAGGTCGTAAAGAATATATCTGTTAGTTTATGGACTACTTTTATCGACGGCAAGAACACTGACGTGTGACTCGGTGTCCCGTTTGATATAAAACAGAGCTGATTGGCACTAAAAATGAAGGGAGTTAATTACATTTATCTTTCAGTGATAATTTTCCCCCTGTAACTGTCAGTGGCAAATACTGGCACAACTAACAGCAGTAGAGATTTCTCTATCTTATTCCTTACTTTTCAGGAGCGGGTCGAACATTTCATCAATTTCAGTTTATACTCACGAAAGCATAGAATGTATACAATATAATTAAAATTAGCTCCACTGGTTAATTACTATTACCTGTGGATCTAACAGCACCCCGTTTGAGTTCATGTCCAGTTGACCTTTCATTCGACCAATCAAAACCTTACTTGCAAAATCATGCCAGTGATTTGAAAAGAATTTGAAAACATTCGGGATTATGCCGAGGGTATACGAAATGATTCAGGTGAATTACGAAGTATGCCGGAAACTAATTTCAATATAAAATTTTATATTAAATTCGTTTCAAGACGAAACAAAGACCCATGATGGTATAGCCATAAAATCTGTTTATGATAGTGTACAATCCAGAGTTTATTACTGCACATTTCCCCCTGTTTTTAATGTTGAAATAGACCAACAGGTTCGCCTATTGCATAAATAGTCTCGCCCGATAATTTTAGAATATGTATACTCCCGAGTAACGCTATAAAATATTAAAAACACCAGGATGACCATAAAACACTTCGAATGTGCGGAAATGGATAATCTAAACAATAAAATATAAGTAAAGTATGATTTCAGGTATCAAAAAAAATATATGCCGTAGTGTTTAAAAACTAGGGTATGTTCCTTTAATGGCTATTGGGACAGAAGTTGGTGTAGCCTACCTGCCTTACACCTTCACATTAGTGAGGGTTTTGATAGTTCTAGTTGAACATTTCCTAGCCAGTGCTCCACAGCTGCTATATCAAAGGCTGTGGTATGTGCTATCCTGTCTGTGGGATGGCGAATATAAAAGATCCGTTGCAACTAATGGAACAATGTTGCGGGTTTCCTCTCTAAGACTATATATATCGGAATTACCAACTATTTGATATCCAATAGCAGATGATTAATAAATTAAAGTACTCTAGTGGTGTTGTTACACAAAACAATTTTTTAAAAGTCAAGAAATCGAAATCTACATAACGGTATCTATATGTGAACGTCAGATACATACAGTGACATCATATTTCACTTTAGGCCTTGAACAGATTTGTTGTGATGACCTTTAGTGACCTCAAAAAGGCCTTAATTTTCATACAAAATGGAACGATATTGGTTTTTAAAATGAACAGGAAATTCCCGCGGGCCCTGTTGTACTTGCATATGCCTTTACACTAATGAGAATGTCGAATTTTTCTCTCTCATGTTACGTTTCCTTACCACATCCACCCCCCCCCCCCCCCCACCCCCCCAAAAAAAAAGAATAAAAAATAAATAAAATAATACCCCCACCCCCCAACAACAACAAACAAACAAAAAACAAATAAAACAATCATCAAATAAATCAATCAAAACCAATCAACAACAACAACCACAACCACAAATGCTACATCACTCCTAATCGATTTCTTTTAAGTCTAGAAAGTGATATAACTAGCCAAATAGATTACCAGAGGAGCCACGGTCATGGCATTCTTAATTAACTGTATGAAGGGAAATATAATTCAGACTCCTATATTTCGCAATCATTACTTTTATTCACAGACACATGTTAGGCGGCCTAGGATCATCATAGGAGATATTTTTTATACCATGACTTTTGATGTTCCACTCCCGAGAGGGACTGATCAAACGAAAATAAACACAACAGGTCCACATATGGGGATCGATCTTGCGACCAAATCATTACCAGTGAGCTTCATTTAGCTGCAAAGACATTGGCAAGCGATGGCCAGAAAGACGGATTTCCACACTTTGTAGAGGGTGTTTACTGCTTGACATAAAACATTGTTATGTCGTTTTAAGTTCATGTCCAAGAGGCTGGATTTGACTGGCATTAACGCCGCCATACCATCAAGATCTTGTCATACCGTCATCCAGTTGTAAAGAGTGGACGATAATGCCCAAACACAGGGTTCAAGTGAGAGTCAAAATCAAATTGTACACGCATCTCTTTGACTCATCACAATCGGCTTTTGGTATTGTTATACAACGAACTTATCTCATGTCTTTCCTCGATATGCTCATTTGGTTTAACGTGAAACACATAATCCAGTCTAGCGAACACTTGCTTCCCGATCTAGCTGAACTGAGACCGATGTTTCTATGGTCACTAGACAATTCATTTCCGGGTCATAGCTAACAAGTGTCGACAGGAAACAATTGTCAGTCTCAGAAGAAAAACAAAACAATTGTCAGTCTCAGAAGAAAAACAAAACAATTGTCAGTCTCAGAAGAAAAACAAAACAATTGTCAGTCTCAGAAGAAGAAAAAAAAAACAATTGTCAAAATACTTTATTTTTTTAGTTTAGTGGGTTTGTTTTGTCTAACTGAAGGAGGTTCTATATTATTACATCACGATTTCGTTTATTGCCCTGGGACCAATTTCACAAACGATAATAAAGTTAGTGCCCAATCCAAGAAACATCTTAAGCCTAATTTTGCACGTGAACGTAAATCTACGACTAAACCACAATTCTTATTACTATTATAGTATATTATACTATTATATATGTTAGAAATAAACATATTTCATTTTCTTTTGTCCTTATAATGCTCCATTTTCCTTAATGATGTAATTTTCTTCGTAAAATAGATGCCAAACATATGCCCGGTATGTTTTGTTAAATTGCCCCCAGATTTATACAAACAAACGTATATTTACGACTAAACCACAATTCGTATTACTATTTGATAGTTTTAAGTATCATTGTTTATTTTTCTTTCATTCTTTCTGTGTGAAATAGACACCAAACACACATAAACCTTACGATAGGTGTAACGGCTAGTCACAAACATAATCCTGTGATGTTTTGTGAAATTAGCTCTTCATTACTTCGAGGCTAGGTACAGTGCGACAACATCTTTAAAAAAATAAATATATATATATATATATAAAGATGTTGTTACTATATATATACCCCAGTGCCCCTTTTCATTACTCTCATTTCTTCCCGATCTGACAACTCCTCCTATCTTTTAACTTCTTTCGCTGTCCACCTCTATATCCCAATCTTTGTTTCCAACCGCAACAGGTGCTTGTCTCTTGTGGCTATCTGTGTCACACACCTGCCATTTCCCCCTCAGCTTTTAGCTGTGGGCTTAGTGCGACAACATCTTAGTTTGAAGACAAGAATCATCTTCATTCCTCATCCTCCAATACCAAACAAATAGCTATGACCCTCTCAGGTCAAGTCAAACAAACATTACCCTAAATTCTTAGCAATTAAAACATGATATTCTTTTTAAATAATGCCACTCACGTTACTGTTAAAGTTTGCAATAAAGAAACAAATCTATTACAGACAATTTAGGACTGAAAACAGAAATTGAAAAATTACACCGCTGACAAATTATAACACTTCCGGCGAATAATCGATCGCGGAAATGAATTAATGCGCCATGTTAGAAAAATGTCAAGTTCTGGGAGTTCATCTATTTTGTAGAGTTATTATTTTTGGTGAGAAGCAGTGGAGCAAGGCGTAACGCACTGGTGCCGTGTTAGTTCTAATACACATGGACAACAGAGGAGAATCGACAACAGAAAGGAAAGGAATGTTTTGTTAATACCACACCACCACACCACCACATCACCACATGATCATATAATCAATAACCATAAGGAATGAAAATACATGTTTAAAGAAACCGTAGAACATTTTAGCCTACGGCTGGCTATTACGACACTTGGTCGAAAGAAAGAAACAGAACACACGCTTCCACCATAACGCCTACACACAAAACAACAACAACAAACAAACAAACAAACAAAGCAGCAAGGGATCAATTACATACTTTTTCATATAAGTCTTGGGGGACTTTTTAGGACGGAGACAACTTGAGTCCGATAAGGGCGAACGCTATACTCGAGCTACACACCAGCTATACTCGAGCTACACACCAGCTACATCAGAGCTGTACTCGAGCTACACCCCAGCTATATCTGAGCTGTACTCGAGCTATACCCCAGCTATATCTGAGCTGTACTCGAGCTACACCCCAGCTATATCTGAGCTGTACTCGAGCTACACCCCAGCTATATCTGAGCTGTACTCGAGCTATACCCCAGCTATATCTGAGCTGTACTCGAGCTATACCCCAGCTATATCCGAGCTGTACTCGAGCTACACACCAGCTATATCCGAGCTGTACTCGAGCTACACACCAGCTATATCCGAGCTGTACTCGAGCTACACCCAGCTATATCCGAGCTGTACTCGAGCTAAACCCCAGCTATATCCGAGCTGTACCCCAACTACACCCCAGCTATATCCGAACTATACCCGAGACATACCCGAGCTTCACCCCAGCTATATCCTAGCTATACCTGAGCTACAGTAACCACTAGACGTCTGACTATGACATCCTTTACTGCCACGCAATTCACCACTATCGGTTATAGGTTACTTCAATAGAAAAAAACCCATAACCCCCCTCCCCCAAAAAACAAAAAAACAACAACAACAAACAAACAAACAAACAAAAACAAAACAAACAAACAAACAAACAAACAAACAAACAAACAGAAACAAACAAAAAACTACAAAGTCAGATGAGGTTGTCCTGTGTTTGATGTTTACAACTAGCTTACACGCAGACGAAGAAACCCGTACAAAAAATCTCACCACCAATGACAAGCAAACGGAAACACCTGAACTAAATCAGTTCTTAAAGGTCGACTTACATAATATTATTCTTAGTAGCAGATTACATGTGGTATTTCCACCTTGTTTCGGGGATCAACGTCGTCAGAGAATGGGACCGTATTGATTTGGGTTCCCATCTTTCATTACAAAGTGGTGAATGATCTTCCCAGAACCATTTCCGTCACCTACAGTGGTCATCGGAGAATCTTCAATGTGAGGAAATGATCGAATTCCATCACGTATATGTTGAACGTAGATCGTTTACTGCTGCTGAAGAACCGATACACGTGATCACGTCGATTCGCTAGTAGCTCTATATCTGTATCCACTTGGTTATATCGACGTCTGTCTCAGCGTTAGTACGTCTGTCCTTCTGAATTTGCACACATGCCTATCTGATTACATACCTGCTTGTCTGTTTGTGTCTGTAGTAATGTTGGTATAAAGTGCTCCTACTGGCAGTAGCTAGTGGGAACTTCCTTATTAGCTCAGTTGGTAGAGCGCTGGACTATCTTACTGAGAGTCCGTGGTTCGAATCCCCACAGTGGAGGTTGATTTTTCTGTTACATTTGGAGCCGACGTAGGGACAATTATAACCCAGTCAGGACCCGTAACAGTTCAACTGCCCATGGCCCACAGCTCCGGGACGTAGCTACACTTGAGGGGGGAGTTTGTA
The DNA here is from genome assembly GCF_016097555.1 of Gigantopelta aegis. NCBI lineage: Eukaryota > Metazoa > Mollusca > Gastropoda > Neomphalida > Peltospiridae > Gigantopelta > Gigantopelta aegis. Next base: position 37,367,783 of record NC_054711.1, read on the forward strand.
GTAATGTTGGTATAAAGTGCTCCTACTGGCAGTAGCTAGCGGGAATTTCCCTATTAGCTCAGTTGGTAGAGCGCTGGACTATCGTACTGAGAGTCCGTGGTTCGAATCCTCACAGTGGAGGTTGATTTTTCTGTTACATGTCTGTATATATTTGTCTTTCTGGATGTCTATGTCTGACTGTGTCTGTATATGTTTGTCTTTCTGAATGTCTTTATCTGTCTGTTTGTATATGTTTCTCTTTCTGAATGTTTATATCAGTCTGTGTCTGTATATGTTTGTCTTTCTGAATGTCTATTATCAGTCTGTCTGTATATGTTTGTCTTTCTGAATGTCTATATCAGTCTGTCTGCATATGTTTGTCTTTCTGAATATCTATATCAGTCTGTCTGTATATGTTTGTCCTTCTGAATGTCTATATCAGTCTGTCTGTAATGTTTGTCCTTCTGAATGTCTATATCAGTCTGTTTGTATATGTTTGTCGTTCTGAATGTCTATATCAGTTTGTTGTCTGTATATGTTTGTCTTTCTGAATGTCTATATCAGTCTGTCAGTATATGTTTGTCTTTCTGAATGTCTATATCAGTCTGTCAGTATATGTTTGTCTTTCTGAATGTCTATATCAATCTGTTGTCTGTATATGTTTGTCTTTCTGAATGTCTATATCAGTCTGTTGTCTGTATATGTTTGTCTTTCTGAATGTCTATATCAGTCTGTCAGTATATGTTTGTCTTTCTGAATGTCTATATCAATCTGTTGTCTGTAATGTTTGTCTTTCTGAATGTCTATATCAGTCTGTCAGTATATGTTTGTCTTTCTGAATGTCTATATCAGTCTGTTGTCTGTATATGTTTGTCTTTCTGAATGTCTATATCAGTCTGTGTCTGTATATGTTTGTCTTTCTGAATGTCTATATCAGTCTGTCTGTATATGTTTGTCTTTCTGAATGTCTATATCAGTCTGTCTGTATATGTTTGTCTTTCTGAATGTCTATATCAGTATGTTATCTGTAATGTTTGTCTTTCTGAATGTCTATATCAGTCTGTCAGTATATGTTTGTCTTTCTGAATGTCTATATCAATCTGTTGTCTGTATAAGTTTGTCTTTCTGAATGTCTATATCAGTCTGTTGTCTGTATATGTTTGTCTTTCTGAATGTCTATATCAGTCTGTGTCTGTATATGTTTGTCTTTCTGAATGTCTATATCAGTCTGTTGTCTGTAATGTTTGTCTTTCTGGATGTCTATATCAGTCTGTGTCTGTATATGTTTGTCTTTCTGAATGTCTATATCAGTCTGTGTCTGTATATGTTTGTCTTTCTGAATGTCTATATCAGTCTGTCTGTATATGTTTGTCTTTCTGAATGTCTATGTCAGTCTGTTGTCTGTAATGTTTGTCTTTCTGAATGTCTATATCAGTCTGTCAGTATATGTTTGTCTTTCTGAATGTCTATATGAATCTGTTGTCTGTATATGTTTGTCTTTCTGAATGTCTATATCAGTCTGTTGTCTGTATATGTTTGTCTTTCTGAATGTCTATATCAGTCTGTGTCTGTATATATTTGTCTTTCTGAATGTCTATATCAGTCTGTTGTCTGTATATGTTTGTCTTTCTGAATGTCTATATCAGTCTGTTGTCTGTATATGTTTGTCTTTCTGAATGTCTATATCAGTCTGTTGTCTGTATATGTTTGTCTTTCTGAATGTCTATATCAGTCTGTGTCTGTATATGTTTGTCTTTCTGAATGTCTATATCAGTCTGTCTGTATATGTTTGTCTTTCTGAATGTCTATATCAGTCTGTTGTCTGTAATGTTTGTCTTTCTGAATGTCTATATCAGTCTGTCTGTATATGTTTGTCTTTCTGAATATCTATATCAGTCTGTTGTCTGTAATGTTTGTCTTTCTGAATATCTATATCAGTCTGTCTGTATATGTTTGTCTTTCTGAATGCCTATAATAGTCTGTTGTCAGTATATGTTTGTCATTCTGAATGTCTATATCAGTCTGTTGTCTGTAATGTTTGTCTTTCTGAATATCTATATCAGTCTGTCTGTATATGTTTGTCGTTCTGAATGTCTATATCAGTCTGTCTGTATATGTTTGTCTTTCTGAATGTCTATATCAGTTTGTTGTCTGTAATGTTTGTCCTTCTGAATGTTTATATCAGTCTGTCTGTATATGTTTGTCTTTCTGAATATCTATATCAGTCTGTCTGTATATGTTTGTCTTTCTGAATGTCTATAATAGTCTGTTGTCAGTATATGTTTGTCATTCTGAATGTCTATAATAGTCTGTTGTCTGTATATGCTTGTCTTTCTGAATGTCTATATCAGTCTGTCTGTATATGTTTGTCTTTCTGAATGTCTATATCAGTCTGTGTCTGTAAATATTTGTCTTGCTGAATGTCTGTCTGTGTCTGTATATGTTTTTCGTCCTGAATTTTTGTCTATGACTGTCTCTGTCTCTATATTTTTGTCTTTCTGATTACTTGTATGACTGTGTCTGTATGTCTGATTGTCTTTCTGAATATATAAAAGTATGTCTACAAATGTGTCTTTGTGAATGTGTTTATGCCTGTCTATGTGTATATCTGTTTTCATTCTGATTGTCAATCGATATTTGTTTATGTCTATCTGTATATTTGTTCTCGATCTGAATTCATGTCAATATCTGTCTGTGTATGTCGGTCCGTCCGTCCTTCCCATTATCTCTCTATTATGATGTATGTGTGCCCAACCGCCTTACTGACTGTCTAGCATTGTGCATCCGCCCCTCCCTCACGTGCATATCAAGGAGTCCCCTAATCCAGTGGTTCGCACCCCTCCCGCTGTTATACATGATTTCCCCTTAAAACCTATACAGTCCCATCCCTTCATCATTCCATCCTATTCATTCGGTACTAACTGGTCACATCTATTGGTGCAAAATTCCAATCAGCTGCAGAAATTGCCAGCTCCACCGGGATTTGATATTTTTGTTTAATAAATGAGATCCAACTCAGAGCTAGATTACCAGGCCGGGAAATGTAATATCCCTGCGTTTAATATATCTATTATAAATTATAGCGCGGACAATCCAAATCACTCTCTCTCTCTCTCTCTCTCCCTCTCTTTCTTACTACAGTATCGTCCAGACCCACGTTCATTAACGACGCCTCTCCCGAGTCCGTGAGTCGAGTCAAAGATGTCCACCTCTGACCTGTCTGTTCCGGACTGAGCCGGATTCGCCCTGGCTGAACCCTTTTCACTCAGACACTGGAGTCTGACGGACATACGAGAGAATACGAAACGACTTTTGTATGGATTTGAAAGAATTCCACATTTGTTGATCAGTACATTGGCATCGCAAGACAGACAGCATGAATATAGAAGTATCCAGTTTAAACGACCAGTCTCAGATTTAGTGACCGGTACATTAACGTCTTAAATTAGGCCAGTTAAACAGACGATTATGAAAATAACTTTGTGGTAAAATTTAAAGGGACTTAATCCATTTTATAAATTACCAGTATAAGATAGAAGTATCCAGTGTAAACGACCAGTCTAGATTTAGAGACCGGTACGTTAACGTCTTAAATTAGTCCAATTAAACAGACGTTTATGAAAATAACTTTGTGGTAAAATTTAAAGAGACTTAACCTATTTTATAAATTACCAGTACACTGCCCTACTCAGACAGGCCAGCTAAACAGGAAAAGTACTGGCAAGAGAAATCTAAACCTGCACAAGAATGACTATTACTCTTAGGAATATATATTTTTCCCACCTAGGCTGCAGGACGACTGTTACAATTAGGAAGATGAATTCTTCCCATTTGGCATGTAAGAGGACTCTCGCATTTAAAGGGACATTCCTGAGTTTGCTGCATATTTTAACAGCGACCTTTTGACGACTGTAATTACATATCAAATATATTTTTCTGCATAAAATATTAGTGGCTGTATATTAAACGTGTTTCCGATCGTTCTAATATTTGTACTAGGTTAAATTTCATTTTATTTCCTAAAAACTATTTGTTTTGGTAGGTACGAAATTATTTGAAGACAAAATCCAGTTTGGTCTTCTTACAAATTTCAAGACGACCAGAAACACATTCAATATACAGACACTGATATTCTAAACAAGAAACTATATTTAATATGTAAGTTTAATCGTAGAAATATTTTATTAGTCAGAAACATCTTACAATGCAGCAAACTCGGGAATGTCCCTTTAAGACGATAACCGTTTCCACATCGTATGTAGGACGGCTGTCTTACTTATAGTCCGTCCCACAGTGATCACATTTTTTTCATACTATGTAATTTACTACAAGTTAAAAATTGATTTGTAAATTGCACACACAAATTTTATTTCTTGGTTATCTTCAAAACCCTTTTTACGTTTCTTCAAACCAAACTGAAATTATTTACAAAAACAAACCCACCCACATTTTAATAGAATGATGGGACGGCCTATAGGAAGCCTGTTACACGTAGGAAAACTGCCACTATTAGGAAAATATATCCTTCCCACTTAGGACGTAGGATGACTGTCACACTTAGGAAGGTGAATTCTTCCCATTTGGCACGTGACAGGACTCCCGCACTTAAAACGATACACCCTTCCCACATCGTCTGTAGGCGGACTACCACCCCCACGACCGCCTTCGTAGATCTCTACCTACACACTTGAGACAAACCATAGCACTAAGACATTTGTTTCTAATCTGTATGGGTGATGACTGCATACTTGAATCGAGTACTAATGTGACATACCTGAGTTTGCTGCATTGTAAGATGTTTTCGACTAATAATGTTTGACATCCGATTGGCGATGATTAATAAATTATTGTGCACTAGTGATGTCGTTAAACAAAATCCATACTTGCTTGGTGTGCTTTGTTTAACGACACCTCTAGAGCACATAGGAATTTATTTGGTCTAATGGAACCATGTCTGTGCATCTCTGACTCTGATGACGTGTTTTTTTTCACTGACGTCATGTATTTAGCATTACCGTATTTAAAGGGACATTCCTCAGTGTGTAAGATGTTTCCAACTAATAAAATATTTCTACGATTAAACTTACATATTAAATATATTTTCTTGTTTACAATATCAGTGTCTGTACATTCAGTGTGTTTCTGACCGTCTTAATATTTGTAAGAAGCCCAAACTGGATTTTTTTTCTTCAAATAATTTCGTACATACGAAAAAATATATTTTAGGAAATAAAATGAAATTTAACTTAGTACAAATAGTAGAATGATCAGAAAGACTTTTAATATACAGCCACTAATATTTTATGCAGAAAAATATATTTGATATGTAATTACAATCGTTAAAAAGTCTCTGTTAGTCGATAATATCTTTAAAATTGCAGCAAACTCAGGAATGTCCCTTTAAACTACATAATTATTGCTTTATTGTCCAGTAGTGTAGACCGCCTTGTTCACAATCAAGATATAACAATTTGTTCGGAGCATTCTCTATCCATTTATATTTAATAAACCCACACGAGATTATCATTTTGTTCGTTTGTTGTGCTAAATTCCACCACACTGGTGCTGCAAATGCGTTTGATATTACGAGCATAATGTAAGTTACTTGATAAGCCGTTAACTATCAAAATGCAATTGTCTGCTGACCAGATATTGGGCCAGTCTTTATTCACCGGAAGGGGTGGGGCGTAGCTCAGTGGTAGAGCGCTCGCTTGATACGCGGTCGGTGTGGGATCGACCCCCGTCGGTGGGTCCATGGGCTATTTCTCGTTACAGCCAGAGCACCACGATTGGTATATCAAAGGTTGTGGTATGTTTTATCATGTTTGTGGGATGGTGCATATAAAAGATCCCTTGCTGCTAATCGAAAAAGAGTAGTCTATGAAGTGGCGACAGCGGGTTTCCTTTCTCAATATCTGTGTGGTCCTTAACCATATGTCTGACGCCATATAACCGTAAATACAATGTGTTGAGTGCGTCGTTAAATAAAAACATTTCCTTCCTTATTCCTCGGGTACAGCAGGTCAACGCTGGATTTACATACGTGTTATAGCTTCCTTGCTATACCTTATCCCACCACGGTGGTATCGCAACAAAAACAGAGTCAAGTAGAGATTTACATACGTGTTATAGCTTCCTTGCTATACCTTATCCCACCACGGTGGTATCGCAACAAAAACAGAGTCAAGTAGAGATTTACATACGTGTTATAGCTTCCTTGCTATACCTTATCCCACCACGGTGGTATCGCAACAAAAACAGAGTCAAGTAGAGATTTACATACGTGTTATAGCTTCCTTGCTATACCTTATCCCACCACGGTGGTATCGCAACAAAAACAGAGTCAAGTAGAGATTTACATACGTGTTATAGCTTCCTTGCTATACCTTATCCCACCACGGTGGTATCGCAACAAAAACAGAGTCAAGTAGAGATTTACATACGTGTTATAGCTTCCTTGCTATACCTTATCCCACCACGGTGGTATCGCAACAAAAACAGAGTCAAGTAGAGATTTACATACGTGTTATAGCTTCCTTGCTATACCTTATCCCACCACGGTGGTATCGCAACAAAAACAGAGTCAAGTAGAGATTTACATACGTGTTATAGCTTCCTTGCTATACCTTATCCCACCACGGTGGTATCGCAACAAAAACAGAGTCAAGTAGAGATTTACATACGTGTTATAGCTTCCTTGCTATACCTTATCCCACCACGGTGGTATCGCAACAAAAACAGAGTCAAGTAGAGATTTACATACGTGTTATAGCTTCCTTGCTATACCTTATCCCACCACGGTGGTATGTCGCAACAAAAACAGAGTCAAGTAGAGATTTACATACGTGTTATAGCTTCCTTGCTATACCTTATCCCACCAAGTAGTAGAGATTTACATACGTGTTATAGCTTCCTTGCTATACCTTATCCCACCACGGTGGTATCGCAACAAAAACAGAGTCAAGTAGAGATTTACATACGTGTTATAGCTTCCTTGCTATACCTTATCCCACCACGGTGGTATCGCAACAAAAACAGAGTCAAGTAGAGATTTACATACGTGTTATAGCTTCCTTGCTATACCTTATCCCACCACGGTGGTATCGCAACAAAAACAGAGTCAAGTAGAGATTTACATACGTGTTATAGCTTCCTTGCTATACCTTATCCCACCACGGTGGTATCGCAACAAAAACAGAGTCAAGTAGAGATTTACATACGTGTTATAGCTTCCTTGCTATACCTTATCCCACCACGGTGGTATCGCAACAAAAACAGAGTCAAGTAGAGATTTACATACGTGTTATAGCTTCCTTGCTATACCTTATCCCACCACGGTGGTATCGCAACAAAAACAGAGTCAAGTAGAGATTTACATACGTGTTATAGCTTCCTTGCTATACCTTATCCCACCACGGTGGTATCGCAACAAAAACAGAGTCAAGTAGAGATTTACATACGTGTTATAGCTTCCTTGCTATACCTTATCCCACCACGGTGGTATCGCAACAAAAACAGAGTCAAGTAGAGATTTACATACGTGTTATAGCTTCCTTGCTATACCTTATCCCATCCCACCACGGTGGTATCGCAACAAAAACAGAGTCAAGTAGAGATTTACATACGTGTTATAGCTTCCTTGCTATACCTTATCCCACCACGGTGGTATCGCAACAAAAACAGAGTCAAGTAGAGATTTACATACGTGTTATAGCTTCCTTGCTATACCTTATCCCACCACGGTGGTATCGCAACAAAAACAGAGTCAAGTAGAGATTTACATACGTGTTATAGCTTCCTTGCTATACCTTATCCCACCACGGTGGTATCGCAACAAAAACAGAGTCAAGTAGAGATTTACATACGTGTTATAGCTTCCTTGCTATACCTTATCCCACCACGGTGGTATCGCAACAAAAACAGAGTCAAGTAGAGATTTACATACGTGTTATAGCTTCCTTGCTATACCTTATCCCACCACGGTGGTATCGCAACAAAAACAGAGTCAAGTAGAGATTTACATACGTGTTATAGCTTCCTTGCTATACCTTATCCCACCACGGTGGTATCGCAACAAAAACAGAGTCAAGTAGAGATTTACATACGTGTTATAGCTTCCTTGCTATACCTTATCCCACCACGGTGGTATCGCAACAAAAACAGAGTCAAGTAGAGATTTACATACGTGTTATAGCTTCCTTGCTATACCTTATCCCACCACGGTGGTATCGCAACAAAAACAGAGTCAAGTAGAGATTTACATACGTGTTATAGCTTCCTTGCTATACCTTATCCCACCACGGTGGTATCGCAACAAAAACAGAGTCAAGTAGAGATTTACATACGTGTTATAGCTTCCTTGCTATACCTTATCCCACCACGGTGGTATCGCAACAAAAACAGAGTCAAGTAGAGATTTACATACGTGTTATAGCTTCCTTGCTATACCTTATCCCACCACGGTGGTATCGCAACAAAAACAGAGTCAAGTAGAGATTTACATACGTGTTATAGCTTCCTTGCTATACCTTATCCCACCACGGTGGTATCGCAACAAAAACAGAGTCAAGTAGAGATTTACATACGTGTTATAGCTTCCTTGCTATACCTTATCCCACCACGGTGGTATCGCAACAAAAACAGAGTCAAGTAGAGATTTACATACGTGTTATAGCTTCCTTGCTATACCTTATCCCACCACGGTGGTATCGCAACAAAAACAGAGTCAAGTAGAGATTTACATACGTGTTATAGCTTCCTTGCTATACCTTATCCCACCACGGTGGTATCGCAACAAAAACAGAGTCAAGTAGAGATTTACATACGTGTTATAGCTTCCTTGCTATACCTTATCCCACCACGGTGGTATCGCAACAAAAACAGAGTCAAGTAGAGATTTACATACGTGTTATAGCTTCCTTGCTATACCTTATCCCACCACGGTGGTATCGCAACAAAAACAGAGTCAAGTAGAGATTTACATACGTGTTATAGCTTCCTTGCTATACCTTATCCCACCACGGTGGTATCGCAACAAAAACAGAGTCAAGTAGAGATTTACATACGTGTTATAGCTTCCTTGCTATACCTTATCCCACCACGGTGGTATCGCAACAAAAACAGAGTCAAGTAGAGATTTACATACGTGTTATAGCTTCCTTGCTATACCTTATCCCACCACGGTGGTATCGCAACAAAAACAGAGTCAAGTAGAGATTTACATACGTGTTATAGCTTCCTTGCTATACCTTATCCCACCACGGTGGTATCGCAACAAAAACAGAGTCAAGTAGAGATTTACATACGTGTTATAGCTTCCTTGCTATACCTTATCCCACCACGGTGGTATCGCAACAAAAACAGAGTCAAGTAGAGATTTACATACGTGTTATAGCTTCCTTGCTATACCTTATCCCACCACGGTGGTATCGCAACAAAAACAGAGTCAAGTAGAGATTTACATACGTGTTATAGCTTCCTTGCTATACCTTATCCCACCACGGTGGTATCGCAACAAAAACAGAGTCAAGTAGAGATTTACATACGTGTTATAGCTTCCTTGCTATACCTTATCCCACCACGGTGGTATCGCAACAAAAACAGAGTCAAGTAGAGATTTACATACGTGTTATAGCTTCCTTGCTATACCTTATCCCACCACGGTGGTATCGCAACAAAAACAGAGTCAAGTAGAGATTTACATACGTGTTATAGCTTCCTTGCTATACCTTATCCCACCACGGTGGTATCGCAACAAAAACAGAGTCAAGTAGAGATTTACATACGTGTTATAGCTTCCTTGCTATACCTTATCCCACCACGGTGGTATCGCAACAAAAACAGAGTCAAGTAGAGATTTACATACGTGTTATAGCTTCCTTGCTATACCTTATCCCACCACGGTGGTATCGCAACAAAAACAGAGTCAAGTAGAGATTTACATACGTGTTATAGCTTCCTTGCTATACCTTATCCCACCACGGTGGTATCGCAACAAAAACAGAGTCAAGTAGAGATTTACATACGTGTTATAGCTTCCTTGCTATACCTTATCCCACCACGGTGGTATCGCAACAAAAACAGAGTCAAGTAGAGATTTACATACGTGTTATAGCTTCCTTGCTATACCTTATCCCACCACGGTGGTATCGCAACAAAAACAGAGTCAAGTAGAGATTTACATACGTGTTATAGCTTCCTTGCTATACCTTATCCCACCACGGTGGTATCGCAACAAAAACAGAGTCAAGTAGAGATTTACATACGTGTTATAGCTTCCTTGCTATACCTTATCCCACCACGGTGGTATCGCAACAAAAACAGAGTCAAGTAGAGATTTACATACGTGTTATAGCTTCCTTGCTATACCTTATCCCACCACGGTGGTATCGCAACAAAAACAGAGTCAAGTAGAGATTTACATACGTGTTATAGCTTCCTTGCTATACCTTATCCCACCACGGTGGTATCGCAACAAAAACAGAGTCAAGTAGAGATTTACATACGTGTTATAGCTTCCTTGCTATACCTTATCCCACCACGGTGGTATCGCAACAAAAACAGAGTCAAGTAGAGATTTACATACGTGTTATAGCTTCCTTGCTATACCTTATCCCACCACGGTGGTATCGCAACAAAAACAGAGTCAAGTAGAGATTTACATACGTGTTATAGCTTCCTTGCTATACCTTATCCCACCACGGTGGTATCGCAACAAAAACAGAGTCAAGTAGAGATTTACATACGTGTTATAGCTTCCTTGCTATACCTTATCCCACCACGGTGGTATCGCAACAAAAACAGAGTCAAGTAGAGATTTACATACGTGTTATAGCTTCCTTGCTATACCTTATCCCACCACGGTGGTATCGCAACAAAAACAGAGTCAAGTAGAGATTTACATACGTGTTATAGCTTCCTTGCTATACCTTATCCCACCACGGTGGTATCGCAACAAAAACAGAGTCAAGTAGAGATTTACATACGTGTTATAGCTTCCTTGCTATACCTTATCCCACCACGGTGGTATCGCAACAAAAACAGAGTCAAGTAGAGATTTACATACGTGTTATAGCTTCCTTGCTATACCTTATCCCACCACGGTGGTATCGCAACAAAAACAGAGTCAAGTAGAGATTTACATACGTGTTATAGCTTCCTTGCTATACCTTATCCCACCACGGTGGTATCGCAACAAAAACAGAGTCAAGTAGAGATTTACATACGTGTTATAGCTTCCTTGCTATACCTTATCCCACCACGGTGGTATCGCAACAAAAACAGAGTCAAGTAGAGATTTACATACGTGTTATAGCTTCCTTGCTATACCTTATCCCACCACGGTGGTATCGCAACAAAAACAGAGTCAAGTAGAGATTTACATACGTGTTATAGCTTCCTTGCTATACCTTATCCCACCACGGTGGTATCGCAACAAAAACAGAGTCAAGTAGAGATTTACATACGTGTTATAGCTTCCTTGCTATACCTTATCCCACCACGGTGGTATCGCAACAAAAACAGAGTCAAGTAGAGATTTACATACGTGTTATAGCTTCCTTGCTATACCTTATCCCACCACGGTGGTATCGCAACAAAAACAGAGTCAAGTAGAGATTTACATACGTGTTATAGCTTCCTTGCTATACCTTATCCCACCACGGTGGTATCGCAACAAAAACAGAGTCAAGTAGAGATTTACATACGTGTTATAGCTTCCTTGCTATACCTTATCCCACCACGGTGGTATCGCAACAAAAACAGAGTCAAGTAGAGATTTACATACGTGTTATAGCTTCCTTGCTATACCTTATCCCACCACGGTGGTATCGCAACAAAAACAGAGTCAAGTAGAGATTTACATACGTGTTATAGCTTCCTTGCTATACCTTATCCCACCACGGTGGTATCGCAACAAAAACAGAGTCAAGTAGAGATTTACATACGTGTTATAGCTTCCTTGCTATACCTTATCCCACCACGGTGGTATCGCAACAAAAACAGAGTCAAGTAGAGATTTACATACGTGTTATAGCTTCCTTGCTATACCTTATCCCACCACGGTGGTATCGCAACAAAAACAGAGTCAAGTAGAGATTTACATACGTGTTATAGCTTCCTTGCTATACCTTATCCCACCACGGTGGTATCGCAACAAAAACAGAGTCAAGTAGAGATTTACATACGTGTTATAGCTTCCTTGCTATACCTTATCCCACCACGGTGGTATCGCAACAAAAACAGAGTCAAGTAGAGATTTACATACGTGTTATAGCTTCCTTGCTATACCTTATCCCACCACGGTGGTATCGCAACAAAAACAGAGTCAAGTAGATATTTACATACGTGTTATAGCTTCCTTGCTATACCTTATCCCACCACGGTGGTATCGCAACAAAAACAGAGTCAAGTAGAGATTTACATACGTGTTACAGCTTCCTTGCTATACCTTATCCCACCACGGTGGTATCGCAACAAAAACAGAGTCAAGTAGACCAATTGGTAAATCCCCATTAACAATAAAATTATAATTATCTGCCGATCGGATATTTATACCAGTCTGTGTCTATTTGCATAGAACGATTCCACGCAGTATCTTTTTTTTTAATGTTTTTATCTGTTGAACTAAATTCGGCCTTTGTGGTGCCGCAAATACGTGTGCTATTATGCCCGTAGCGAGAAGACATCTTTTATGCAATAAATCGCTTAGTAGAGATTACCAGTGGCTGTTGCGTTCGTCTCGAATAAATACATGACAAACGATTTTCGGCTTCTGTATCGTTCAGTTCGCGCAATTAATCATATTTTACACTGCCCATGAGTTAGTTAGTGGCAGCGGGGTTTTTCTGTGTTCTTTATCATGTCGGGGAAAACGTCTGTCTTTGGAATAACTCGTAAAAGCGGATTTGTAAATATCGGTTAATTTCCATTTCCGTTCAATTTCTTTGTATGCCCATTACGCACAGTACGCACGTGCGTAAAGCGAAAATAAATAAATAATAATAATAAAAAAAAATCCGGGAATAGGTCGAGGCTGTCTGTAATTGTTCTATAAAATATTCTCTTCCCTTTTTCAGTAATTAAAGAAAGAAGTGTTTTATTTAACGACGCACTCAACACATTTTATTTACGGTTATATGGCGTCAGACATATGGTTAAGGACCACACAGATTTGTTTTAGAGGAAACCCGCTGTCGCCACATAGGCTACTCTTTTACGACAGGCAGCAAGGGATCTTTTATTTGCGCTTCCCACAGGCAGGATAGCACAAACCATGGCCTTTGTTGAACCAGATCACTGGTCGGTGCAAGTGGTTTACACCTACCCATTGAGCCTTGCGGAGCACTCACTCAGGGTTTGGAGTCGATATCTGGATTAAAAATCCCATGCCTCGACTGGGATCCGAACCCAGTACCTGCCAGCCTGTAGACCGATGGCCTGCCACGAAGCCACCGAGGCCGGTTTTCAGTAATTAAGTTTCCCCAGTAAACTGGCGTGCGTAATGTTAAAATGTTTCTGGCTACGCCCTTGCTCGTGTCCAATTAATGTCCAGCCACCTCGTCCTTGATGCACACCTGAAATAACAAGGCTGCCTGTCCAGGACGTACCCACTAGTAACTCGTTCGCCTGATACGCCGTCGGTCTGGGATTGATCCCCGTCGGTGGCACCATTGAGGTTGTTGTTTTTTCTCGTTACAGCCAATGCACCACGATTGATATAGCAAAGACCATGGTATGTGCTATCATGTCTGTGGTATGGTGCATATAAAAGATCCCTTGCAACTAATGCAACTATGTAGCGGATTTCTTGTCTAAGACTATATGTCAAAATTACCAAATGTTTGACATCCGATTGGCGATGATTAATAAATTAGTGTGCACTAGTGATGTTGTTAAACAAAATCCATACTTGTTTGGTGGCTTTGCGCTTCCCCTTCGAGTCTAGAAAGTTAAAAGTGTGCTTTGTTTAACGACACCTCTAGAGCACATTGATTTATTCATCATCGGCTGTTGGATGTCAAACATTTGGTAAATAGAACATATTATAGTCTTGGAGGAGCGAGGCGTAGCCCAGTGGTAAAAGCGCTCGCTTGATACGCGGTCGGTTTGGGATCGATCTCCGTCAGTGGGCCCATTGCGTTATTTCTCGCTCCAACCGATGCACCACGGCTGGTACATCAAAGGCCGTGGTATGTGCTATCCTGTCTTTGGGATGGTGCATATAAAAGATCCCTTGCTGCTAATCGAAAAGAGTAGCCCACGAAGTGGTGACAGCGGGTTTCCTCCCTCGATATCTGTGTGGTCTTTAACCATATGCCCGACGCCATATAACCATAAATAAAATTTGTTGAGTGCGTCTGTCAATGTGGCACAGGCCTGCAAACACCAGAAGATTGGACTATACCAATTAAAATCCCATAGGCGACCATGTTAATGTTTGAGTTTAAAAACACTATATGCAATATATCAACCAAACTATGACCCATAAATATCAGTACTACAACCGCTACCTCAAAGTATTAACTGCACAAAAATGTTACCTTTCATGGCTCATTTTCGGTATAACCAGATGTTTTTACAACACCCCTAGTTTCGCACAACATTTGAGTGGGTTTTTTTTTACATGTACCCCATACATGTTCCAAGCGCAAGGCTACTTGACACAGTGGTACTAGATGAATTAAAATTGCATACATTTTTAGCCCAGATGAAACTAATTTTGTTTTTACAACCAACACACTCACATTTATAACCAATCACAGGACTGTCAAAAGTTCAGTGCACCTCGAACTTTGACCCAGCTGGAAGTTATTTGGTTTAGTGTTACCAGAACATATCCTACAACAATGTCCACCACACAACAGAGAGAGAAGCCACTTCTGGCCGCATGGAACAGACCTACATCAGAAACTCTGGGGATCCAGGGAGGACCTGCAAACAACTGCCCAATTCATCACTCAGATTGGAATATCTGTATGAGACAATTTTCACAAATTTGAACGAAGAAAAAGAAAAAGAAACAAACGTATCCAAGTACTAAACAGAAACCAGTGTCGGTAGTAATGGTATTGGTAAAGATGGGTATTTTAAGTTTTACATATCGTGATAGCAATACGTATTCTTTTACAGCAGTGTCAAAAGAATTTTCAGGAGGGCTAAAAAAACACATACCCTCAAAAAAAAAAGAAAGGAAAAAAAAAAATCTAAACAGACAGGACATACTTAACAGAAATTGTTTATTATTTCATCCTTCAAATACATGTATATGGGATAGCTCGGTGAACTAAAGTGTATTTATTAATAGTTCCGTCCTTTTTCGCAACTATGAACAGAGTTAAGTGAGTTAGTAGAAGTCAAGAGGATGGGGTTTCAGACTGACGATGGAGTTAAAACGACAGTTATCGAGTATTCTGGTTATAGAGTATCCTGGTTATCGAGTATTCTGGTTATCGAGTATCCTGGTTATCGAGTATCCTGGTTATCGAATATGCTGGTTATCGAATATTCTGGTTATCGAATATCCTGGTCATTGATTACCCTGGTTATCCGGTATTATGGTTATTGAGTATTCTGGTTATCGAGTATTCTGGTTATCGATTATTCTGGTTATTGAGTATACTGGTTATCGAGCATTCTGGTTATCGAATATTCTGGTTATCGAGTATCCTGGTTATCGAGTATTCCGGTTATCGAATATCCTGGTTATTGAGTATCCTGGTTATCGAATATCCCGATTATCGAATATTCTGGTTATCGAGTATCCTTGTTATTGAGTACCCTGGTTATCCGGTATTATGGTTATTGAGTATTCTGGTTATCGAGCATTCTGGTTATTGAGTATTCTTGTTATCGAATATTCTGGTTGTCGAGCATTCTGGTTGTCAAGTATTCTGGTTATCGAGTATCCTGGTTATCGAGTATTCTGGTTATTGAGTATACTGGTTATCGAGCATTCTGGTTATCGAATATTCTCGTTATTGATTATCCTGGTTATCGAGTATTCTGGTTATCGAATATCCTGGTTATTGAGTATCCTGGTTATCGAATATCCTGATTATCGAATATTCTGTTATCGAGTATCCTTGTTATTGAGTACCCTGGTTATCCGGTATTATGGTTATTGAGTATTCTGGTTATCGAGCATTCTGGTTATCGAGTATTCTGGTTATCGAGTATCCTGGTTAGCAAATATTCTGGTTATCGAGTATCCTGGTTATTGCGTATCCTGGTTATCGAATATCCTTGTTATCGAATATTCTGGTTATCGAGTATCCTGGTTATTGAGTACCCTGGCTATCCGGTATAATGATTATTGAGTATTCTGGTTATCGGGCATTCTGGTTATTGAGTATTCTTCTTATCGAGTATTCTGGTTATTGAGTATTCTGGTTATTTAGTATTCTGATTATCGAGCATTCTGGTTATCGAGCATTCTGGTTATCGAGTATTGAGTATTCTGGTTGTCGAGTATTCTGGTTATCGAGTATTCTGGTAATTGAGTGTTCTGGTTGTCGAGTATTCTGGTTATTGAGTATTCTGGTTGTCGAGTATTCTGGTTGTCGAGTATTCTGGTTATTGAGTATTCTGGTTATTGAATATTCTGATTGTCGAGTATTCTGGTTATTGAGTATTCTGGTTATTGAGTATTCTGGTTGTCGAGTATTCTGGTTATGGAGCATTCTGGTTATTGAGTATTCTGGTTATTGAGCATTCTGGTTATCGAGTATTCTGGTTATTGAGTATCCTGGTTATCGAGTATTCTGGTTGTCGAGTATTCTGATACGATAATATACTTATATCGATAAACTGGTCATATCGTGCATAGTTAAAGGTATAGTATATACAGCGTATTGAATAGTAGTATAGTGCTCGTGCCAGCCTGTGCACCACGACTGGTATATCAAAGGTCGTGTTATGTGCTATCCTGTCTGTGGGATGGTGCATATAAAAATATATAAAAGATACCTTGTTACAAAGGGAAACATTTAGCGGCTTTCCTCTCAAAGACTATATGTCAAAATTACCAAATATTTAACATTTAATAGCTGATATCTTCAAACAAAACAAACTATTGTTTTTGTATTATATTGTGATTACAGTGTGCTAAACATGTCACAACTGCCCAAGATGTCCCAATGTCACAAGAGAATATGTGTTTAAACGTTATATATATCTTCACTACACAGCTGTCATCTTTCTTAGACTATCTCTCGTTCCAGCCAGTGCTCCACGACTGGTATATCAAAGGCTGTGGTATGTCATATCCTACTAATGGAAAACAAGTATCGGGTTTCCTCTCTAAGACTATTATGTCAAAATTTCCAAATGTTTCATATCCAATAGCCAATGATTAATAAATCAATGTGTTCTGGTGGTATCGCTTAAGAAAAACAAACCTTTTTTTTTTTAAATCATAGACTATTACCGTAAAATTGTACATGAGAGTCAAGTGGAGGAAATCTCCCATTCCATTAATAGCGTCTAGTAACCTACTGACCGCACCCTTCATCCATTATCACAAGTTCACTCGCGTTATCGCTGACCTGACGAGATCTGGCCGACACCACGTGACCTCAACGAGATTTGATATCACCATTTAAATCACGTGACATGTCCCGGAAGTCGGAGGTGATCACCTCAATCATTCATTTCGATGGCATCCGACGACGTACCGTCGTTTTGCAAAGGAGGGAATTCGCAGCAATTTGATTAGGAACGCAATTTAATGTACCGTTGTGCATCAATACGAAAATGTCAGATGATAACTTGAGAACAAGAAACGCAAAACAGTCTATTTCAAGACAGAAGACCGCTGATTATTATGAGAAATTAAACAAAAAAACCCATATAGAATAATAGTCAGCATGAAAAAGACATAATTGTAAAATAATACTTAATTTTGAAAATCGTGATGGTTGCGCAATTCGTTTACCTTGATTAAATAGCTAGGTCTATCGCAGTTTATCTTCAAATTGTAGACTCATGAGGCGTATTACGTTTCAGAAATATTTCAAAAACACAGTCTGACTTCATACGTGTTTACCGGCCTCGGTGGCGTCGTGGCAGGCCATCGGTCTACAGGCTGGTAGGTACTGGGTTCGGATCCCAGTCGAGGCATGGGATTTTTAATCGAGATACCGACTCCAAACCCTGAGTGAGTGCTCCGCAAGGCTCAATGGGTAGGTGTAAACCACTTGCACCGACCAGTGATCCATAACTGGTTCAACAAAGGCCATGGTTTGTGCTATCCTGCCTGTGGGAAGCGCAAATAAAAGATCCCTTGCTGCCTGTCGTAAAAAGAGTAGCCTATGTGGCGACAGCGGGTTTCCTCTAAAAACAGTGTCAGAATGACCATATGTTTGACGTCCAATAGCCGATGATAAGATAAAAAATCAATGTGCTCTAGCGGCGTCGTTAAATAAAACAAACTTTACTCTTTTTTTTCATACGTGTTTGTAACAAGAAACACATGGGACTGAGTGCAAACATAATATGTTTCAATGTATGTCGAAGTGTACAAAAGCACTTAACACATGACAGACAGCTATACAGGTCTATTGATAGATATATAGACCCACATACATATAAACAAATATATACTTGTGAGAGAGAGAGAGAGAGAGAGAGGGAGAGAGAGAGAGAGAGAGAGAGAGAGAAGAGAGAGAGAGAGAGAGAGAGAGAGAGAGAGATACATACACACACACACACACACACACACACACACATATATATATATATATATATATATATATGTGTGTGTGTGTGTGTGGATGGATGGATGGATGGATTGGTGGGTGAGTGGTTTGTGTGTGTGTGTGTCTGTGGATGGATGGATGGATGGATGGATGAAAAGACAGGCATGCGAGCAGGTAGGCGGGCGGGCGGACGGGCAGGTGGATGGATGGATGGATGGATACATACATGACAAGACAGACAGAGAGACAGACAGACAGACAGATAGACAGACATACAGCCAGATAGACAGGCATACAAAAAGATAGATAGACAGACAGATGAATGGATAGACTGTTTTGAAAATTGTGTGTTAGAGTTTATTTTCAGTGTTCTTTTAATTTTAATATTTTTCACACGAATACTGATACATTTTCAAAGCACATTAGTCACATACAAATTAAATTAAAATAATAGTCCATTTGTATGCTCATCTCTGTCTGCAGTCACACGTAATTAAAATGAAAAGCTTATACTCTTAACGAAAATAAGAACTTTAAACAACCAACCCAAACAATGAATCACATATAAATAATATAAATGATACGTCCCAGTGGCCCCAATAACATGAGGAGGAATGCCAAGAGAACAGCACCCCCCCCCCCCCCCTTAGATCCGCCTCTGCGTTCATAGATTGATTTGTCTGTCTGCAAAGCCGCAGAAAGCAAAATCGAAAATGCTTTGCTAATACAATTAAATTAAATAAGAAATATAAAACCAAAATCTTCCCCAAACAAATAATCACATGTAAATAATATAACTAATCTGTTCGTAGGTACACTTGTCTGTGTGTCTGCAATCAGTACGCAATTACGAACTGCATTGCTAATATAATTACATTAGATAGGAACTAGAGAAAATCGTTTCCGTCTGTCTTGCACATCTCCTCACGAACTCAGAATGGCCTCTCGCCGACTTCAATAAGTCTGGAATGAGACCCACGAGTCTAATAATATAAATAAATTTCAATAAAAACGCAATATTCCATCGCTGATTAATAAGATTGGCCTTTTGGAAAGTATGCTTTCATCATAAAAATGGCGACCTTCAATTGGCCCGCTAATGACTAAATGCCCCGGATGAACCTGGGACGCTGACAACATTAACAAACACAGGAATAAGCCAGCTCGCCCAACAACACATGGACTTATGGTCTTGGGCTTTCTAGAAGTCTAAGCTAAGGTTTTAGAATATGTTTATTGCATGCAGTATAATCACTTAGAAGCCTATTGATCCAGTCGCATTACTTGAATACTGCGGGAGGTGGGGGGAGGCAGAGGCGGAATTTAGCTCAGTCCATTGAGTGCTCGCTTGAGGTGCTTGCGTCGCAGGATCGAGCCACCTCGATGGATCCATTCAAACGTTATTGGGTTTTTTTCTTGTTTCAACCAGTACACCACAACTGGACAAAGGCCGTGGTACGTGCTTTCCTGTCTGTGGGAAAGTGCATATAAAAGATCCCTTGCTTCTTCAGGAAAAATGAAGCGGGTTTTCTTTAATGACAACGTGTCAGAATTACCAAAATTATGTTTGACATCCAGTAGCCGATGATTAATTGATCAATGTGTTCTAGTGGTGTCTTTAAACAAAGCAAAATGTTACTTGTATACTGAATGTTAGGTTTTCGATTTTCCTCTCTTTTGTTACGTTTTCTCCACCCCATCCCCTGCACCCGCCACGCTACAAATCTAAGAAGTGGTAATTTTTCTTGCTCATTTATAATATATGCATTTTCCGTGCATGAGGGGCGGAACGCAGCCCAGTGGTAAAGCGCTCGCTTGATACGCGGTCGGTTTGAGATCGATCCCCGTCGGTGGGCCCATTAAACTATTTCTCGTTCCAACCAGTGCACCACGACTGATATATCAAAGACCGTGATATGTGCTATCCTGTCTGTGGTGTGGAGCATATAAAAGATCCCTTGCTACTAATGTGAAAATGTAGCGGGTTTCCACTCTGAGACTATATATCAAAATTACCAAATATTTGACATCCAATAGCCGATTATTAATAAATCAATGTGCTCTAATGGTGTCGTTAAACAAAGCAAACTTTAACGTTCATGATTTAGCGGAACGTAGTTATTTACATCCATGTATTTGACATTATATTAAGCCAGTGTGTGTATAGATTACATAACACGACATAGCTTTGTACATGAATACCTTTAACGTTTTTAAATATGATTGTTCCAACGTAGACTGAATACATTACGACTATTAAGTAATATATAACTAAATATGTGCTAAACGACGCTTCGTTGGATTAAGAGGGTTGTATTTTCTAAGTGGCGTTTACTCCAAATGTCTGCTGTTCGGAAAGTCTTAACTCCAACTCTGATTAACTCTAAACCAAACCCTTACTCTAAGCATGTTGCAAGGGTTTATACGATTATAAAATACCCATTAGAATTAAATAAAAATCCGCTGAGATGAATACAGTACTCATTGCAATAGCAGCAAAACACTCGCAGAGTACGTCGTCAACATATCCTTTGATTTTAAACCATATCTAACCAGGGCATCCTTTTTTAGTGTCACTTTTGTGTGTTTCATATTTTTCTATTAATTGTGTGGGTTTTTCTTTAACTCTGGAGGAATCGTTGAAACGATGCACATGGATAGTATGCTGGTCCGTCGTATCTCATGAGATCTAACGCAGAGCTAAAATGTGTCTTCGAATCGTCTCTGAAAGTTGTACAGTGGTAACGTACCTTTATTAATAATTATGCTTGACTAAGGGTGACGTTAAAGTTAATTACACGTCGAAATCCTAGCGGACTGCGGTGATGTCACTTAGTATTCAAACTGTAAAATGAAACATTGTCATATATATATATATATATATATAGATAAAGCAGGACTGACGATTTTTGACATATTCGTTAACAGGAAATTGACGCTTCTGAAATTGTTATAATAGCAAATGTATAAAGGATAAAGATGATTCGATGAGAGAGAGAGAGAGAGAGAGAGAGAGAGAGAGAGAGAGAGATGAAAGGGGAGGAGGGTACAACCAGACAGATACACATATGCACATCTATAATATAATAGGGAGGGAGGGAGGGAGAGAGAGAGAATCACACACAAAGAGAGAGAGAGAGAGACAGAGACAGAGAGACAGAGGCAGAGGCAGAGATACAGAACAGAGACAGGGCAGAGACAGAAAGAGAGAGCCAGAGGGAGACAGAGAGACAGACAGACAGAGAGAGAGAGAGAGAGAGAGAGAGAGAGAGAGAGAGAGAGAGAGAGAGAGAGAGAGAGAGAGAGAGAGAGAGAGAGAGAGAGAGAGAGAGAGATGGAGGGGGTACAACCAGACAAAGATACACTTATGCACATCTATTATATAATACGCAAGGCCGTTTTAACACTTTCCAGACTATCTGCCCATTTTTCTTTGGATTTGTACTGACGACCGCCTTTAACTTCACACCTCACAAGGAACTCTTTGATGAATTCCATAAATACAACGTCGATGGAAGCCGCCATAGCTATCAACATGGTGGTCTTTTTAAAACAATGTTTTTAGGGGGAATGCCACCGCACTGCATCTAAATATGCCCGTGCAAAACATGGTTTACATCTAGTACACACATAACATGCCGCCCGGCCCCAGTGATTTAGGAAGGTGCCAAAAAGTGTGTGTGTGTGTAGGGGGGGGGGGCACACTTTTATATTTACACACTGTTACACTATTATAAAGCAAATATAAAGCAAAATATCTGAAAAGTGGAGGGGAAGGGGCACATGTCCCCCTTGCCCCCCCCCCCCCCCCATCCCGCTTCCTACACCAGTCATGTCATGTCATGGATGGATATATTGGCAGGCAGCAGTCGACACAGTGACGTCATGACTGTGATGCTGAATGTGAAATGTACTGAAATTCATCAGAAACAAGTTCAAGGGTTTTAACGTATACGTTCATAACAAGCTGTTATAGCGCATGCCTGTTCTGGGCGCAGATTCTTACAACTGCCAGCTCCTCCGTCCAGGCCACATCAGAAACACGCCACCCTCAACTTTTATAGTGGTGGTAGTCATACGAGCAACACGCTAAATGTGACCATGTTGATGTTACCCGCGAGTGTGGCGTTTACACCTCGACATAGTGCACGTTCACGTTCATGTTTGCAATCCGTAAATACAGTCGCAGCTGCTGTTAATTAATTAATTAATTAATTTATTTTTATTATTATTATTATTTATTATTTTTATTATTATTGCAGCATGTCTACAGCTGAATTCTGTCTGACTTAGTTCTTTTGTCATACAGCCTTACTTTGGTGATGCGTTTCAGATTTCAGGGCCCAATTTCACAAAACATCGTAAGTCTAATTTGCACGTAAACGTAAATCTACGACTAAACCACAATTCTTATTACTACTATAGTACAACAAATATTGTTAGAAATACACACATTTCATTTTCTTTTGTCTTTAAAATGCTCCATCTTCCGTAATGATGACATTTTGTGAGTAAAATAGACGCCAAACACGTGTAAACGCACGACCGGTATAACTGGTAGCAGACGTAAGCTTACGATGTTTAGTGAAATAGGCCCCAGATATACAGAACATATGATGAAGAACAAATGCGTTTTCTGCAATAACTTGATGAAATCTTATGACTTGTTTTTTCTCCTATGGTCCAAAGAGTGGATCCCTACATTGACCTTCAAGATGCGCTTTCTTGTCCTCATATAACCCGTCTGGCAGTCAATATTAATTTTTGGGAATATTTTAAGAAGACAGGTTGACTCGGGTAGATAGAAAATGGTAGGAGGTCTGTTTTGTCTAACCTGCCACTGAACACGTTTTAATTACGGTTATATGTCGTCGGATATAGACAATAGTAAATGTATTGATTTATTAATGATAGTTATATTTAAATCCGAAACAGCAATTTAACCTTGAATCTTTAAACCCAAACCTATTGCCGGTGATTCATGAATAAAGAAAATCGACATAGAATCACAAACAGATAAACAGAAAAGTAAACTCCTGAATGCAAATTACGGACAAACAAACAGCAGATCAAGATTTTTTATAAAAATGTCTGGAGGAAATACTGTTGAGATGAAAAAAACAACAACAACAATCTGCAGCATGTGTTTAAACGTGGTGCTCGCGGTCCACGTCATCGCTAATACAACACTTGTCTTCAACTACAATTCGCATGTTTGAAAACACGTCTGCCATTTGACTGAACGCCAAAGAAAACACTACTTTTCGTTTGAAAACTGCCCCCAGAAACCAGAAACGATTGACAGGTGCGATGATTCCAAGATGGCGGCCTTTTTTTCATGCAGCAGACGATATTCGATTTCATAACATACAATGCATTCTCCGTCGACTTCAAAAGTTAAATGAATTCTTCTTGCGTTCAGGAGGAAATTAGTTTAACGTAGTTCCTTTCGCTCCTCGTTAAACGATGAAATTCTCAACTAGATCTCATTTCCGATAGTTCACCAGGAACTAATTTCGTCAAAGACATTACAATGACTGTTTTTTACGAGTGAAATGTAAACTAATAATTACTGTGCTTAATTCTTGATTCGAAATCGTTTTAAGCGTTGCCTATAAATTTCTTTGGAACCCTGAAGCAATTAATGTTACTTAGCAACCGCGTCATGCGATAGTGTTCATTCTAAATACATGTCAATGAACTTTGTATGGAATTACAACTGGTACGTTACAAAAAAAGGTAATTCCGCGTCCTTATTACTTGATCTAAGTTATGTGTACCCTGTTTGGATGTTTTCAAGGGCGGTCTCAAATTGTGGATACACTGGGAGTATGAACGGTATGACTTATATAGTATTTATACCCCGTATCAGCCTCAATTTAGTATGTATGTGTTCGTTTGATTGTTTGGGTGTATTTAAACATACATCACATTCTCACCTTTCGTTTTGATTGTCATGCATTTTTTTTTGGATCCTACCAAAAGCCGTATAAACCTTTTTTTTAAATTAATAATTTAAAACACAAAACGCCCTCCAAATTAAACTAAAACTACAGCAAACTTAAAAAAAAACTCCACCCAAACACCCCTCCCCTTACAAGAAAAAGCCCCCAAAACACCCCTCCTCCTAAACGAAAACCCCCCAACAAACACCCCTACCCCTACACGACCCCCCCCAACAAACATCCCTCCCCTTACAGGAAAAACCACAACAAATATCCCTCCCCTATAGGAAAAACACAACACAACAAACCCCCCCCCCCGAAGAAAAACACAACAAACACCCCCTACAAGAAAAACACAACAAACACCCCCTACAAGAAAAACACAACAAACACTCCTCCGCCTACAAGAAAAACACAACAAACACCCCTCCCCATCAAGAAAAAAACTCCAACAAACACCCCTCCCCATCATGACCCCCCCCAACAAACATCCCTCCCCCTACAGGAAAAACACAAGAAACACCCCTCCCATACAAGAAAAACACAACAAACACCCTCCCCTACTAGAAAAACACAACAAACGCCCCCCGCCTACAAAAAAACCCCACAACAAACACTTCTCCCCATCTAGAAAAACACAACAAACACTCCTCCCCTACAAGAAAAACACAACAAACACCACTCCCTCCCTACAAGAAAAACACAACAAACACCACTCCCTCCCTACAAGAAAAACACAACAAACACCACTCCCTCCCTACAAGAAAAACACAACAAACACCCCTACCATACAAGAAAAACAGAACAAACACCCTACCCTACAAGAAAAACAGAACAAACACCCCTCCCCTACAGGAAAACAAAACAAACACCCATCCCCATCAAGACAAAAAGCCAACAAACACCCGTCCCCTACAGGAAAAATGCATAATCAGCCAAAAAACAAACAAAAACAACAACAACCAAACAACAGTAATAAACAATTACTACCAAACAAGAACAAAATTGTTATTGTTGTTATTATCATCATCATCATCATCATCATTAGTAGTAGTAGTAGTAGTAGTAGAAGTAGAAGTAGAAGTAGAAGTAGTAGTAGTAGTAGTAGTAGTAGTAGTAGTAGTAGTGATAGTAGTAGAAATAGAAGTAGTAGTACTAGTAGAAGTAGAAGTGGTAGTAGTAGTAGTAGTAGTAGTAGTAGTAGTAGTAGTAGTAGTAGTAGTAGTAGTAGTAGTAGTAGTAGTAGTAGTAGTTTGTTTCTTTCAGGTTAAGAAAGAAGAAGAGATATTAAAAAAGCAAGCAGAAACATACACACGCGATGAAAAACCATGCGTGGAAATAAGAAAGCCCAACACATTTGGCCACTGGCCATGATTCCTATTTACAATAAATATCCACGCCACTAGTCCTGGGTGAATCCGTCAAACTTAAAGTAAGCGTGTAAAACTGTTCTCTATATCACGACTCAGTTTTTTTGTTATGCAGCTTTCGTATTTGAAGAAACTCATTTTCATGCTCTGAACTGTTCCCAGATAATTACATGTCAAATCTTATCTTGTATTCGACACTGCGTTAAAACAGGTCTGTAGATAATGAGACAAAATGTTGTTTGGAAAATTTATTGATTGCGGTTCAAGGAAATTTTGATGTTGTTATCTTGTTTTTAGCAAGAGTAACAAATCATGAAGAACGTATCAGATGATTTTGATGATGGTGATGTGATTGAATATGATGGCGCTGGTGATGGTAATGATGCCGATGATGACTATTACTCATCAAACTTGTAAGCACACTGTGCTAGACACAACCACTGTCAGTTCACGGCTGAGGATAATGGATTAGTATAAGAAAGAAACCTGCCGCCGCCACATAGGCTACTATTTTCCATTAGACGCCAGAACTTCTTAATAAGTACATACTACTTTGTTATTCCAAAGAAGAACACGTTACGAAAGACAGCAAAACAGACCACTTATAAGGGTGTATACTACCAAATCAAATCCCATAAACGACAATAGTAACATATGTGGCTAAAACTCCTACCTGCAGCGTATCAATCGACATAAACGCCACGGATATAAATACCACCATCCCACACACTTAAAGTGAATCAGAAAAAATTGGGGGTCAAGCTGCTCGTTTCTGAGATAACGGGTAACGTCTATGACTACCCTAGTTACGCACAGAATTCAAGTACTTTTTTTTACAGGTACCCCATACATGTTTCAAACACAAGGCTACTTGACACATTGGTACTAGATGAAACAAAATGCTTTTTTTTTTTTTTTTTACCCAGATGAAACTAACCAACACACTCACATTTATAACCAATCACAGGACTTGTGGTGTTCATTTCTCTATCAAAAGTTTGGTGCACCTCGAACTTTGACCCAGCCGGAAGTTATTTAGTACTACCATAAAGGTTAATCCTTCGTCCTGCAACACACTAGCTAGTGTCTACATAGAGGCAGGCAGACAGACAGACAGACAGACAGACAGCGAAATATACCACTTAAAAAGGTTGATCGTTTGTCCTGCAACACACCACTTGGACTCTACAACCCCTGCGCGTGCTGTAACCTCACCGTGGTGCAGGGGTGTAACATTCTCTTTGAGAATGGCCAATACAGCACAAATTGAGTAAAAGTCAGTATCTATCTGTGATATTTGTATTTGTTGCACAGTTCTTTACACTGTGTTTTACTTGAACTGTTGAATTTTTATATTGATGTTGATCATCACATTGTTTTTTCATTTACCATAGTTGACACGCAATAGCCGATGTATTCTTCGTGCTGGGGTGTCGTTAAACATTCATTCATTCATTCATTCATTAGACTCTACATAGACGCAGAGAGACAGACAGAGAGACAGACAGCAAAATACACTGAAAAAGTTTAATCCGTCGACCTGCAACATACCAGCTAGACTTTATACAGAGACAGACAGACAGACGGACAGACAGACAGCGAAATAGACCACTTAAAAAGGTTGCTCATTCTTCCTGCAACACACCACCTAGACTGTACATAGAGAGGCAGACAGACAGACAGATATACAGACAGACTGACAGACAGCGAAATAGTCCACTTAAAAGGATTAATCCTTCGACCTGCAACACACCAGCTAGACTGTACATATATAGACAGACAGACAGACAGACAGATTGACAGACAGCGAAATAGTCCACTTAAAAGGGTTAATCCTTCGACCTGCAACACACCAGCTAGACGAACTCGCCGGACGAGAAGATGGGTTGACTAAATAGTAATGTGTCTTGTGTTTTGATGATATGTCATTCATATACACAGGCCACTGACACCCTGTAGCTATTGATTTGGTTTCGATGACGTTCTTGTCAGTGTGGGGAGTATCCATTTCACGGCCTGTCGAGTTCACGGAAGTTACTGGTGATGAAAGTTAAAGTACTGACTTGCTATATATAAAAGAAAGAAAGAAATGTTTTATTTAACGACGCACTCAACACATTTTATTTACGGTTATATGGCGTCAGACATATGGTTAATGACCACACAGATATTGAGAGAGGAAACCCTCTGTCGCCAGTTCAAGGGCTACTCTTTTCGATTAGCAGCAAGGGATCTTTTATATGCACCATCCCACAGACAGGGTAATACATACCACAGCCTTTGAAATACCAGTCGTGGTGCACTGGCTGGAACGAGAAATAGCCCAATGGGCCCACCGACGGGGATCGATCCCACACCGATCGCGCATCGAGCGTGCGCTGTACCACTGGGCCACGTCGCGCCCGTTTGCTATATATATATTAACCCGTTATCATTTTGAGGTAATATACGGGCATCTATATATGGACACCTATGTAATCCCCCTATCTTAGAACACCTCAAATAAGAAAACAAATACACACATATATAAATAAATATTTAATAATACAATAACACATCCTCACCCCCCCCCCCCCCCCCCCCCCCCCCCCCCCCCCCCCCCCCCACACACACAGCAAACAACTAAGAATGAAGGACATGCTGGGAATAATACATGGGATGACACAACTCAAATAGGAGGACTGCCACTCAAAGACTGCTTTGATGAAGCTCTACCTGCGAAAACTCAGTGGAAGCAATTGTAACTCATGGACGCACTCATGGATTACTGTCAGAACAGTGATGGTATCAGATGTCCGTCAAACTGTCAAAAGCATTGTTTTCTTCTTGGAAGACGTTCAAAATACCTCCTGTTATGCATTGTTCTAAATTATCACCTAAATGTTTTTGTTTGTTTAAAGACACCACTAGAACACATTGATGAATCAATCGTAGGCTATTGGGTGTCAAACAGTTGGTAATTCTGACACGTAGTCATCTGAAGAAACCCGCTATATTTTTTCCCAATACAGCAAGGGATCTTTTACATGCACTTTCCCACAAACAGGAAAGCACATACAGCGGCCTTTGAGATGTGGTGCACTGGTTGGTCACCTAAGTTAATTACCCTTCTATTGTACGCCCAACCACTGGCCTGTTTTGTATATAGGCACGTCAATAGAGCAACCTGGACCTGGACTGTTTTGTATATAGGCACGTCAATAGAGCAACCTGGACCTGGACTGTTTTGTATATAGGCACGTCAATAGAGCAACCTGGACCTGGACTGTTTTGTATATAGGCATGTCAGTAGAGCAACCTGGACCTGGACTGTTTTGTATATAGGCACGTCAGTAGAGCAACCTGGACCTGGACTGTTTTGTATATAGGCACGTCAATAGAGCAACCTGGACCTGGACCTGGACTGTTTTGTATATAGCCACGTCAATAGAGCAACTTGGACCTGGACTGTTTTGTATATAGGCACGTCAATAGAGCAACCTGGACCTGGACTGTTTTGTATATAGGCACGTCAATAGAGCAACCTGGACCTGGACTGTTTTGTATATAGGCACGTCAATAGAGCAACCTGGACCTGGACCTGGACTGTTTTGTATATAGCCACGTCAATAGAGCAACCTGGACCTGTACTGTTTTGTATATAGGCACGTCAATAGAGCAACCTGGACATGGACTGTTTTGTATATAGGCATGTCAATAGAGCAATCTGGACCTGGACTGTTTTGTATATAGCCACGTCAACAGAGCAACCTGGACCTGGACTGTTTTGTATATAGGCATGTCAATAGAGCAACCTGGACCTGGACTGTTTTGTATATAGGCACGTCAATAGAGCAACCTGGACCTGGACCTGGACTGTTTTGTATATAGCCACGTCAATAGAGCAACTTGGACCTGGACTGTTTTGTATATAGGCACGTCAATAGAGCAACCTGGACCTGGACTGTTTTGTATATAGGCACATCAATAGAGCAACCTGGACCTGGACCTGGACTGTTTTGTATATAGCCACGTCAATAGAGAAACCTGGACCTGGACTGTTTTGTATATAGGCACGTCAATAGAGCAACCTGGACCTGGACCTGGACTGTTTTGTATATAGCCACGTCAATAGAGCAACCTGGACCTGTACTGTTTTGTATATAGGCACGTCAAAAGAGCAACCTGGACCTGGACTGTTTTGTATATAGGCATGTCAATAGAGCAATCTGGACCTGGACTGTTTTGTATATAGCCACGTCAACAGAGCAACCTGGACCTGGACTGTTTTGTATATAGGCATGTCAATAGAGCAACCTGGACCCGGACTGTTTTGTATATAGGCACGTCAATAGAGCAACCTGGACCTGTACTGTTTTGTATATAGGCACGTCAATAGAGCAACCTGGACCTGGACTGTTTTGTATATAGGCATGTCAATAGAGCAATCCTGACCTGGACTGTTTTGTATATAGGCACGTCAATAGAGCAACCTGGACCTGGACTGTTTTGTATATAGGCATGTCAGTAGAGAAACCTGGACCTGGACTGTTTTGTACATAGGCACGTCAATAGAGCAACCTGGACCTGTACTGTTTTGTATATAGGCATGTCAGTAGAGCAACCTGGACCTGTACTGTTTTGTATATAGGCACGTCAATAGAGCAATCTGGACCTGGACTGTTTTGTATATAGGCACGTCAATAGAGCAACCTGGACCTGTACTGTTTTGTACATAGGCATGTCAATAGAGAAACCTGGACCTGGACTGTTTTGTATATAGGCACGTCAATAGAGCAACCTGGACCTGTACTGTTTTGTACATAGGCATGTCAATAGAGAAACCTGGACCTGGACTGTTTTGTATATAGGCACGTCAATAGAGCAATCTGGACCTGGACTGTTTTGTATATAGGCACGTCAGTAGAGCAACCTGGACCTGGACCTGTACTGTTTTGTATATAGGCACGTCAGTAGAGAAACCTGGACCTGGACTGTTTTGTATATAGGCACGTCAATAGAGCAACCTGGACCTGTACTGTTTTGTACATAGGCATGTCAATAGAGAAACCTGGACCTGGACTGTTTTGTATATAGGCACGTCAATAGAGCAACCTGGACCTGTACTGTTTTGTACATAGGCATGTCAATAGAGAAACCTGGACCTGGACTGTTTTGTATATAGGCACGTCAATAGAGCAATCTGGACCTGGACTGTTTTGTATATAGGCACGTCAGTAGAGCAACCTGGACCTGGACCTGTACTGTTTTGTATATAGGCACGTCAGTAGAGCAATCTGGACCTGGACTTGGACTTTTTGTATATAGGCACGTCAATAGAGCAACCTGGACCTGTACTGTTTTGTACATAGGCACGTCAATAGAGCAACCTGGACCTGTACTGTTTTGTATATAGGCACGTCAATAGAGCAATCTGGACCTGGACTGTTTTGTATATAGGCACGTCAATAGAGCAACCTGGACCTGGACTGTTTTGTATATAGGCATGTTGTGACGGAACATGCTCTCATTTTTTAAATATATTTTATTGTATACCAGGGACTCAGAGACTCAGTGTGATTACTGGTAGTCACCTTATTACTATGTGTTATAAATACCCGGATGCGTCGGTTAACGCACATTTTGTTTTGTTTAAATGTAGTATATTTCCCTAATCCTAGAGTAGAGGAAATATCCTTTTTGAGGTGGGTGTGTGTGACGGAACATGCTCTTATCTTTTCGCCTGTGGCGATGTTAATTGTTTTAGAGGGCCGTGTGCAGCTTGGTTACGTAATACCTCCGCGCGACCGTACCCCCTAATACACACTTAGACCAGGTGTGGAGGCCATGTGGCCAGTAGTTACGTAATCACTCAGGTAGTGCGGTTTACGACCGGGGTATTTCTAGCGAACTGGCGACAGTAAGTCTGGCCATCTGAGAAAAAATACCGACTCTCGGAGTTGTGGGAATATCACATGATAGGTGAGGTACTGCGTTGTGCCCCCAGGCGATATTCGCTGTCTCTAAGATTTTTGAATAAATAGATAGGATTTTACATATATCGGGGAGAAACATGTGGAAGGCTCCGCGGGAACGTGTCCGAAGGGACTTGGTAAATATATTTTTCTGCTCTATTGTATAACCTTGATGTGATTGATGTGACTTTAAATATTTTAATACTGTATTATACCAATATTATTTAGACAGTGTTTCCGGTAATCTGACAAAGTAAATTGTAGGCTTCACTTTTCTAAAATATTAAAGCTAGCCGGTCATCCTAGAGGACCTAGGTACACTGTAGGTTATTGTCTTTATTGTGATATGTACCAGTATTAATTCTGTATTACAAGGTTACTGAATGAGTAGTTAAAGGTTAATTAAAAATTAACCAGTTAGGAATAGAGTTGTAATTCCTTTATTAATTAAGTTCCCCTGGCAGCGTTTCTCAATTATAACACGTGTGGGTGTTGTATCACGGTGAAGTGATTAGAATATTGTGTAAACTAGACACCTAGTGATTAACTAATTAAGTGATTAGCTCTGGGTTGTTATCATATTGTTGTTGTTAATTAACTACTGCGGCAAGTACATTTGTCAGCGTAGTGTTAATACAGATTCCAAAGTGTATTGTGTTTTGTTGTGTTTTCTAGTGAACTAAACGTGCTATATTACTATATTTATATAAGATCCTATCTCTGATATTACCTAGATCCGAGCCACTCGGGTATTAGATTGCCCGATACAGAGAGATCAAATAGATATACAGTTAGGAGAGATATTTGGATAATCGTGTTTTATTCAGTTACGGGTATTATAGGATCCCCGTGACAGGAGTAAAAATCGGGGTGCTCGTCCCGGATCTGAAACGGGACATGCATATTTAAAAAGTATTGTTTATAAATGGGGGCTTTATAAATTATTTTTACAAATTTACTAGAAGTAGCAACGTTGTTCACTAGACATATCTAAACATGGATAGGAATTTGCTGGATACGCTCAGTGTAGTGGAGATAAAGCGAGCGCGTAAGGCCGAGTTTGTTGAAATCGCAAGTGAGCGGGAAATTGATTTAACATCAGCTAAAACATTAGGAGATATAATGACAATTATTATCCAGGAAGTTTTTGGTGATAGTCCTGTTATGGAAGAAAGTGAGATTGTTCCAGAGATAGAGATAAATGAATTGAGTGTGGAACAACAGTTAGCTTTTAAAAAACTTGAGTACGAAAGAGAAGAACGTGCATTAGATAGAGAGAGAGAGAGAGAGAGAGAGAGAGAGAGAGAGAGAGAGAGAGAGAGAGAGAGAGAGAGAGAGAGAGAGAGAGAGAGAGAGAGAGAGAGAGAGGTGGGGAGGGAAAGGGAGGGAGAGAGAGAGAGAAAGAGAAGAGAGAGAGGGAGAGAGAGAGAGAGAGAGAGAGAGAGAGAGAGAGAGAGAGAGAGAGAGAGAGAGAGAGAGAGAGAGAGAGAGAGAGAGAGAGAAGAGAGAGAGAGAGAGAGAGAGAGAGAGAGAGAGAGAGAGGGGGGGAGGGAAAGGGAGGGAGAGAGAGAGAGAAAGAGAAGAGAGAGAGAGACAGAGAGAGAGACAGAGAGAGAGACAGAGAGAGAGAGAGAGAGAGAAGAGAGGGGTAGAGAAGAGAGAGATAGGGATAGAGAATTCCTGTAAGCAAAATTAAAAGTGGAACATGAGTTAAAGTTGAATACTGAAGAAGTTAGACGGGAGGCAGGAATGGGTTTAACATGTCGGAGGCTTATAGATCAGTGCCTGTATTTGACGTCCAGGAGGTAGATATGTTCTTACATCTTTTTGAACGGGCCGCTAAGCAGCTAAATTGGCCGCAGTCTAAGTGGATATTGTTAGCCGTGTCTAAGTTTAAGGGGAAGGCTAGCGTAGCTTATAATTCAATGAGTGATGAGCGAGTAAGTCAGTACGACCTAGTTAAGTCTGCAGTGTTGAGGGTTTATGAGTTACGACCTGAGGATTATCGTTTACGGTATAGCGAGTTGAGAAAAACGCAGGGTCAGTCTTATAGTGAGTTTGTGGCTAAGTAAGCAGGGATGTTTGATAAATGGGTGGTTTCTCATCAGGTAGGGTCATATACCGAGTTACGGGAATTGTTGATCTTACAGGACATTAAAAATGGATTACCAGTTAGCTTACATATTCATTTAGAGGATCGTGATATCAAAAAAATAGAGGAGGCAGGCATAGCGGCAGATGATTACGTGTTAATACACAAAGCTCAGACAGTACAGGGTAGCTCTATACAACAGGGTGATAAGAAGAAATTTCAGCCAGGGTTTTCCCGGGAAAGTAATTATCGGGGAGAGTCATCTAGTTGGTCAGCTAGTCAGGCAAGGAATGCACCTGGTGGGCAAAGTAAGGATAAACCTGCATTATCAGCCAATGCACGAACTTTCCGTCCACATTGCAGTTACTGTAAAAAGGATAACCATCTTGTCGGGGACTGTTTTAAAAGGAAACACGATAATGCGCAAGTGGTCGGTTTAGTGAGGTCAGCTCCATTAGCGAGAGAGTTAATGGTTAGTCCCATGGCAGAGAAAGTAAACCCGTATGTGTCCACTGGTATGGTTTGTGATGTGAAACAAGAGTTGAGTCCTAAGGCAATATCAATCTATCGGCATACAGGGTGTAGCCAGTCGCTTATAACGTCAGATTGTTTAGCTGGTATTGAAAATTCAGATACAGGACGTAGTTTGGCCTTAACCTCGGTTACTGGAGAAAATATGGTTGTCCGGTTACATAACGTTTTCTTGTGTTCGAAGTTTGTGACGGGACCAGTCGTTATGGGTGTTGTGAAGGACTTACCTGTTGAAAACATAGGAGTTTTTTTGGGTAAAGATTTGACTAGTCAGTGTTGCCAGCCGCAAGGTGACAAATTGTTAATTGAAGACAGCCCTTTACCAATAGAAGAGTGTGAGGTTGATGAGATTAGATATCCTGCGTGTGTAATGACTAGGGCTATGGCCAGAGGGTAGCACGAGACCGAGAGGAAAATTGTGATTTGTCTGATACGTGAGTGAGCCATGAAATTGCAGTGGATGAGGTTATCAGTAAGTAGATAAGTCAACTGAGGAACTAAATGTGGTGGAACCTGTTGATCTCCCGCAGAGGGGAAATGAACCAGTTGTGTTTGATAGAGGGGACTTACCTTGTAATAGACAAGAGTTAATCCTAGAGCAGGGGGCTGATCCAAATTTATTGGCAGCTCGCACTACATTGTTAACTGAGGGTGAGATGGAGGATCAGATGTCAGGTTATTATATGGACAAGGGAGTATTAATAAATAAGAGAGTTAGAGATAGGAGGTGGCCGGCGTCCGAACTAGCTAGGAAGCATCTGAGCTATCAGAGCAAAATAAAATCAGTGTTTGATAGGAAGGCTAAGAGTCGGGAATTTAAACCAGGGGATAAGGTGCTGCTGTACCTTCCCATTAAACGGGGTTCATTGCAGAACAGGTATTTCGGTCCCTATGTTGTGCACAAACGGGTTAATGAGACAGGGTATGTGATAAACACTCCTGATAGGGTTAGAAAAAGTAGGTATTGTCACATCAATTTGCTATAAGGTTATTTTGACAGACTGCCGATAGTTCCAGTGTTACCTGTCCAGATTGAAAGTAACTTAATTTCCTGTGATGACGTCAAAACTGCAGAGATCAAATTAACCAACAGCCAGATTCTAGCAGACTTGAGTTCTTATCTACAGCACCTTGACAGCCCCCAGCGAGCAAAGCTGACTACGTTGATACAAGACAATGTTTCCATTTGTCAGGACTTTCCAACGGTTACCAATACCTTAATCCAGGATGTGCGCTTGGAACCCAATGCTACACCGAGTCGACAGCATGACTATCGGGTAAAACTTGTAAAACGTGCGGCACTAAAGAAGGAATCGAAGTTCCAGTGGTCAGACGAATGCGAGAAGTCATTCAACCGTCTCAAGCAGATGCTCTCCTTGTCTCCCGTGATGGCAGCACCAGACTACCGAATGCCTTTAAAGCAGGCTGTGGATGCCAGTGACGTGGGAGCTGGAGCAGTGCTGTTCCAAGAAGACGAAAATGGACTGGACCATCCTATAAGTTTCTTCTCCAAAACGTTTCACAAACACCAGGTAAACTATTCCACTATAGAGAAGGAAGCTTTGGCCATGGTACAAGCTCTGAAGCATTCTCAGATCTTCGTGAAATCGGCATTGCATGAAGTGGTTGTCTTTACTGATCATAATCCGCTTACTTTCATTCACAGAATGAAAGCCACCAACCAGAGAGTTTTGAGATGGAGTCTTCTTCTGCAGGAATTCCCAATTACCATTGAACATATCAAGGGCACATCCAATGTAATCGCTGATGCCCTGTCCCGAAGTTGAACGTTGTGATAATGTGTTGACGTTCTTGATTTCTGTTTTGGTTTTCATATATTTTATTGTATACCAGGGACTCAGAGACTCAGTGTGATTACTGGTAGTCACCTTATTACTATGTGTTATAAATACCCGGATGCGTCGGTTAACGCACATTTTGTTTTGTTTAAATGTAGTATATTTCCCTAATCCTAGAGTAGAGGAAATATCCTTTTTGAGGTGGGTGTGTGTGATGGAACATGCTCTTATCTTTTCGCCTGTGGCGATGTTAATTGTTTTAGAGGGCCGTGTGCAGCTTGGTTACGTAATACCTCCGCGCGACCGTACCCCCTAATACACACTTAGACCAGATGTGGAGGCCATGTGGCCAGTAGTTACGTAATCACTCAGGTAGTGCGGTTTACGACCGGGGTATTTCCAGCGAACTGGCGACAGTAAGTCTGGCCATCTGAGAAAAAATACCGACTCATGGAGTTGTGGGAATATCACATGATAGGTGAGGTACCGCGTTGTGCCCCCAGGCGATATTTGCTGTCTCTAAGATTTTTGAATAAATAGATAGGATTTTAGATATATCGGGGAGAAACATTTGGAAGGCTCCGCGGGAACGTGTCCGAAGGGACTTGGTAAATATATTTTTCTGCTCTATTGTATAACCTTGATGTGATTGATGTGACTTTAAATATTTTAATACTGTATTATACCAATATTATTTAGACAGTGTTTCCGGTAATCTGACGAAGTAAATTGTAGGCTTCACTTTTCTAAAATATTAAAGCTAGCCGGTCATCCTAGAGTACCTAGGTACACTGTAGGTTATTGTCTTTATTGTGATATGTACCAATATTAATTCTGTATTACAAGGTTACTGAATGAGTAGTTAAAGGTTAATTAAAAATTAACCAGTTAGGAATAGAGTTGTAATTCCTTTATTAATTAAGTTCCCCTGGCAGCGTTTCTCAATTATAACACGTGTGGGTGTTGTATCACGGTGAAGTGATTAGAATATTGTGTAAACTAGACACCTAGTGATTAACTAATTAAGTGATTAGCTCTGGGTTGTTATCATATTGTTGTTGTTAATTAACTACTGCGGCAAGTACATTTGTCAGCGTAGTGTTAATACAGATTCCAAAGTGTATTGTGTTTTGTTGTGTTTTCTAGTGAACTAAACGTGCTATATTACTATATTTATATAAGATCCTATCTCTGATTATACCTAGATCCGAGCCACTCGGGTATTAGATTGCCCGATACAGAGAGATCAAATAGATATACAGTTAGGAGAGACATTTGGATAATCGTGTTTTATTCAGTTACGGGTATTATAGGATCCCCGTGACACATGTCAATAGAGCAACCTGAACCTGGACTGTTTCCAAAGGTCAAGGGCACCTTCATTTCATTAATACATATGTTCGTGCTTATATCCAATTAAGGTTCAAATACGCTGTCCTGGACACACACACACACACACACACACACACACACACACACACA
The DNA here is from genome assembly GCF_016097555.1 of Gigantopelta aegis. Taxonomy (NCBI): domain Eukaryota; kingdom Metazoa; phylum Mollusca; class Gastropoda; order Neomphalida; family Peltospiridae; genus Gigantopelta; species Gigantopelta aegis. The sequence goes on from NC_054711.1 coordinate 37,405,630, forward strand.
CACACACACACACACACACACACCTCACCTATCCTGGCAGTCTGTCCAGGACAGTAGGTAAGTGATAAGATGTTAGTGGTTACTGAGAGAGAAGTTGGTGCGGTCGTTACCCTCGTTCTGGGTGGGAGTCCCGTTCAACTACCCTAGTTGTGGAGTGAAAACAAGGCTGATTCCTGCAGCTAGAACTGAATGCTATACCACACTGCCTGGTCTCCTTAGGTTTAATGAGAGTTGTTTCCCTTTTTGGACTTTCGAAGTAAAGAGAGGTAATATTTAGAACTGAATGCCACACCACGTACTACATGCAGTGTGATGCCTGGTCTCCTTAGGTTTAATGAGAGTTGTTTCCCTTTTTGGACTTTCGAAGTAAAGAGAGGTAATATTTAGAACTGAATGCCACACCACGTACTATATGCAGTGTGATGCCTGGTCTCCTTAGGTTTAATGCCCCTGCGTGTGCTGTAATCTTACCGTGGTGCAGGTGTGTAACATTCTCTTTGAGAATGGCCAATACAGCATAAAATTGAAGTTTTGAGTAAAAGTCAGTATCTGTCTGTGATATTTGTATTTTTGCACAGTTCTTTACACTGTTTTTATTTCAATCTTGAATTCTTATATTGATGTTGATCATCACTTTATTTGTTTGCATTACCATAGTATGACACCCAATAGCCGATGTATTTTTTTGTGCTGGGGTGTCGTTAAACATTCATTCATTCATTCATTCATTCATTCATTCATTCCTTAGGTTAAATGAGTGGCTTCCCTTTTTGGACTCTTCGAAGTAAAGAGAGGTAATATTTCAAAATTCAGGCGCCGAACTTATTTCTTACTAGGAGAGTGACAACTCGGGGCAGTAGGGCTACGAACTTCTTCAAAGACACGCGCACGCGCGCGGGCGCGTGTGAGTGTGTGTGTGTGTTTGTGTGTGTGTGTGTGTGTGTGTGTGTGTGTGGTTTTGCTTGTTTGTTTGTAATTTGTTTAATTGTTACATATGATCAGCAATGTAAAACCAATAGTGGTGAGATATTTTATTCAATAATTTCAACTTATTTTCGTGTTTATATCCAATTACGTTTCAAGCACGCTGTCCTGGGCACACATCTCAGCTATCTGGGCTGTCTGTCCATGACAGTGAGCTAGTGGTTAACGAGAGAGAAGATGGCGTAGTGGTCTTACACCTACCCACTGAGTCGTTAAAACTAGCTCTGGATGGTAGCCGGTACCGGGCTGCGAACCCTGTATCTACCAGCCTTATGTACGATGGCTTAACCACGACGCCACCGAGGCCGGTGAGATGTCTTAAACAGTGAGCTAAGTGTGGTGCCGACATTGCTGTCCTTTTCCCCCGTTACCTGTAAATCGTCAGCACTAGTTGGCATGCGTGCGTTAATTGTTTACGAATTCTGGCGCCACCTGTTGTGAAATGTTTGCTTTGGTTATCATACGTCAAGAGCTTGCTATAACATAAATACGTCTGGAGATATTATTTCAAAATGAATTGCTTCAATTCTTCAACGATAAGCAAACCTATTTTTTGCATGCGCGCCCGAGTGTTGGGGGGAAAACAATACAATTTAGCCATTCTGTACGTGTCTTTGGGTGCACTGTTTAGATTCCGGAAACAATAACACCAGGTTCATTTGGTATTGCAGGAAGCTGATCGTAAATTCGTGATACGCCGATCTTGTATTATTGTAGGTTCCAATTTACCAAATCAAGTCCTATTGCCGATAATGTTAACGTTTACTAATAAAATTTATATAAGCAGCGTATCAATACACTAATAAAAACTGGTATCTCACATTTAAAACATACTATTTAAGAAATTTAATTAATATTTTTATTAGCAACTCTGCTGTTTTTGTGTGTTAAAACTCGCAGCTCTGTTTTTGGTGGTACTCTGCACTAGTTTGAACCTCTCTAGTATGCTGCATAACAACTGTATAACAAATAAAAGTGTTTTTATTTATTTCCACAAATAATCAATGTCACATTATTACCACGCAGCTGTTTTCACACCGTAAATATTTCACCGTGCACGTCTAACTTTGTTGCAGAACTTTATTCGTTTATTCGTGATATACATGTACTACAATTCGTTCGGCATTCTAAAACTCGACCATTTTGAATCTTATTCAGAGCCCAATAAATAATAGATGCTCGTGACCAAATGAAATGTCCTGAATTGCAAAAATTTTAGCAGTACATTAGGACGTGTTTCTGAACGCTACACCATCTCACTGTGTTTAGATATCTCATCTCTCTGTATATTTTACATAGCCAGGCATACAGACCAAGGCGATGTTCACGCTTCTACCTAAAGAGAAGAGAACAGCGGTCGATCGATGCGCGGTCGGTCTGGGATCGATCCCCGTCGGTGGGCCCATTGGGCTATTTCTCCTTCCAGCCAGTGCTCCACAACTGGTGTAACAAAGACCGTGGTATGCACTATCCTGTCTGTGGGATGGTTACATCATTACAGACTTGTTTGTGGAATCTGTGTCATTATAATGTTATTATACCGGCCTCGGTGGCGTCGTGGCAGGCCATCGGTCTACAGGCTGGTAGGTACTGGGTTCGGATCCCAGTCGAGGCATGGGTTTTTTAATCCAGATACCGACTCCAAACCCTGAGTGAGTGCTCCGCAAGGCTCAATGGGTAGGTGTAAACCACTTGCACCGACCAGTGATCCATAACTGGTTCAACAAAGGCCATGGTTTGTGCTATCCTGCCCATGGGAAGCGCAAATAAAAGATCCCTTGCTGCTAATCGAAAAGAGTAAGCCATGAAGTGGCGACAGCGGGTTTCCTCTCTCAATATCTATGTGGTTCTTAACCATATGTCTGATGCCATATAACCGTACATAAAATGTGTTGAGTGCGTCGTTAAATAAAACATTTTCTTCCTTCCTTCCCCTGTGATATTCTACAGTTCACCATCTGGAGTCTATTACCACTCTTTACGTCATTACGTCGAGAGGTCCGATAAGGGAAGCAACTCTCGTTAGACCTCTGTAGACGGGAAACACATAACATGATACGACGTTCAGATCTAGATGTCTGAATCAACCCTCTCTTTACACCATGGTTATGAGAGTTGGTCCCCTTTTAAAATTGCGTAGTCTAACATGCAAATAAAGAAAAGGGTTCTCTATTCAATGGAACCACATTCGCTCCCTTTCAGAATTGCATAACATTGAAACCAGTTTCGATTAAAATAGAACAGAGGCACTCTTTTTGAATGGAACTATATTCGCCGATTGATTGCAGTGGCGGTATGACCCATTAAGCTTCTGTAGACACTTGGTGCACAAAAATGAATATTTTATGCAAGAAACTGTAAGTATCAGCCAGAGGTATTAATAGAAGCTATCACCGTTTTGACGTATAAATATTGCAATTCCAACCCAAAGAACAAACTGTTTTTATGATAGCCGAGGTTAATTTTGTAAGCTACAGGTTTGTTTATTCTAGAACGATTTATAACATTTCATCTACAAACTAATTTAATCATGCGCAGAAAAATATAGTCCATATTATGCCATGACATAACAATGTAACAACTTAACAATAAATATAAAGTTGAAAATATTAATCTGTTTAAATATATTTAAAAAAAAAAACCCAAACAATTATTCATCTTGAACTGTGAACACGGGGAATAAGTAATTCAACTGAATTCTGAAAAAATACGAGTTATGATGTCAGTCATCTAAAACATGAGTTATGACGTCAAGCGTATTTAGAAATCATCTAGCCCAAGAGTCACACATATTTATCTGGCTCCTTGCAAAACCTGGCTAATTCTAATAAGAGTTTGTTTATCCTCCCTCTTCCTTTCCTATTCTCGTGGTAAGATTTTAGCGGACAGCACTTACACGACATACATACATTCTCAGGAAATGTAAATTATTTCGAACTGGAAGTTGTTGTAGCGCCACCTGGTACTGTCTTCTAAATGTAATAGGTTTGTCAGCACAAGTAACGGTAGGGAGCTGGTTGAAATATTAGGCGAGGAAAGGTGTCGAGCAGTTGATTAAAATGGGAATTGTGGAGCGAGAGACGGCGATCAGAGAAAACGGGGGTGTTAGCGGACACCTAGACACGTGTGGAGGTAAACACGTGTCATTGGCTTGCCCTGTACATTTAAAATAGGATATAGCGAGTTTGCGTAAAACAGAATATTATTTTTAAAAAAGAATTATTTTCACCAGTCTATTCTGACTATGTCACGGTTGGGGAGCCTTGAAATATTATTGATAAATGTAATATTTTCCATCGTCTAGAACTATTATCATCCTTGCCATCATCCTCGTCATCCTCCTCCTCATCCAAATATCACCATCACCATCGTCGTCATCATAATCAATTGATAATCTGACCATCATCATCATCATCATTTTAATGATCACGATCATCATTGTAATGCCCGTGGTTGTTGTCGTCATGATCATTACTATCACCATGCTATATAATATATATTATATAAATATTAATCAATATTATTTTGTTAAGCATTACACAAATATTAGAAATACTATTTCACAATTTTCAAAGAATCTTTATGCAATGGTACAATGACATGGATGTACCATTTCATGAATATATATATATATATTTAATCTCATTGCCCCTTTCCTTTGTCTCAATTGACTTCCATCTCATTTCTTCTTGATCTGGCACCTCCTCATATCTTTCAACGTCATTCCATGACCACCTCCATATCCCAGTCCTTGTCTCTCCAACCGCGACAGGTGCTTGCCTCATAAAAATACTTACAAAACATATATATTTCCCATTATTCATCACCATGCGGTGGCGTCGTGGTTAGGCCATCGGTCTACAGGCTGGTAGGTACTGGGTTCGGATCCCAGTCGAGGCATGGGATTTTTAATCCACTTGCACCGACCAATGATCCATAACTGGTTCAACAAAGGCCATGGTTTGTGCTATCCTGCCTGTGGGAAGCGCAAATAAAAGATCACTTGCTGCTAATCGGAAAGGGTAGCCCATGTAGTGGCGACAGCGGGTTTCCTCTCAAAACTCTGTGTGGTCCTTAACCATATGTCTGACGCCATATAACCGTAAATAAAATGTGTTGATTGCGTTGTTAAATAAAACATTTCTTTCTTTCTTTCTTTCTTTCTTTCTTTCATCACCATCCTTTCTTATTAATTATCTGTGTGGTACTTAACGACATATCCGACGCCATATAACCCTAATTAAAATATGCTGAGTGCGTCGTTCAATAAAATATTCCTTCTTTCGGTCTATATTATGAACTAACCTTTTCTCGTTGGTCCTCTAATGTAGCACATAATTATGGATTTTAAATAGACGGTCCTCAGTTTGCTGTCATTCGTAAGGCATTTCCAATCTCAGAGCCATTTTAAAGACTAAAAGTACAGGTATGTATTAACTAATTTTCAGAATATCAAGGTAATTATATTTGATCGCCATAACGTTTCTGGTTGCTCAACCTATATTTACATTTATACCTGTGTGTGTGTGTGTGTGTGTGTGTGTGTGTGTGTGTGTGTGTGTGTGTGTGTGTGTGTGTGTACATACATATAGTCATATTTTATTAACTTACCATCTCTATTTAATTAACTTGTTTTATGGAAACAATATTTATAAGCAACTGCAAGCTGTTTACATTTATTGGAGATACAGTCCTCACTGGTTTAATATAACTAGAGATGAAAGGAAGAGATATATCTGTTGGAAACTTACTTGTGAACATTAACTTTATTTTCATTTACTCATAACTTTTAAATAAATTTATAATTGTGGAAACTGGAACACTTTGGCTTTGTCATCTGTGAGTGTTATATATATATATATATATATATATATATATATATATATATATATATATATATATATATATATTTCACACATATATCATTATTGAGAGATAAAATCCACTTTGGGATTCTACAGACATTAGGACGTTAGAAACATATTGTTATTCAAAACAACTACTCAACCTTCGTACGGATGTTTAATATTTGTTTAAACAGTTGTTTGCACCCAGTGAGATTTGTGAAAATGTTACCAGTGAGATGAATGAAGGAATGAAGGAATGAATGAATGTTTTAACGACACCCCAGCACGAAAAATACATCGGCTATTGGGTGTCAAACTATGGTAATGGAAAACATCAGTGAGATGATGCGAGTTTGATATTTTATACATTACCATGGTAATGCATGACTGTCGTTAGATGTGTCATCCATCGAATGCAATAAATGCAGACTTTGCTTTACTTGAAAAATGTTTTTCTAAATATTCGTGGCCCAAGTTGAGTAGTAGATGTTATTCTTCTCGTTAAAAGGGCTTTGTTAATCAGATTTATTTGACAATGGAAGCAACCTCTAGACAATCGCTATAGTATAATAATATTATATATAAAGTGATTAAAATAATGCAATTTTCGGTTTGCACACGAATTACGTTACTGTCTGTCATGGACATTTCGTAGTAGCATTTACAATTGCCATATGATCTTATATATTGCAGCTAAAACCGTCTTATAAATTAATTACATCCACATCTAACACGATGTTGTTGACAGAACGACAATCGACGTGTTTAATTCCATCGGCATGCTGTGGTTGTCCATGACAAAGACGCCATGTCTTTCATACTCTGACCAGCCATTAAAAGAAAATTCTTTGACGCCAATACTAAAAGCTTTATTCCCAATTACAGCTCTCCCCATGACACGGCTTGAAGACACAAACTCAACTGAGGCGGTGTTGTTAGGAAGAAGAAAGAAGCCATGTTTTGTCTCGGATGACGATCACTCGCGAGTTCTGACGGATATGAAGTCTTGGAATCTCGCTGTGAACTCAGTGTTGGACCTACAACAGTTATTGATTGGCTGTTGACATCTGCCACTACATCTCTGAACTAGCCAGGATGTATCGTCCTGTGAATTGAAGACCTACAGACGAACTAACAAGGTCATATACTCTTGGGAAGTGGGTATCCTTCAGACGAAGTAGGAAGGATGTATTTTCCTGATAGTATAGAGCCAGTTGTCCACATAAAATTTCGTTTTGAAAAGTTATTGATGAAAGCAGGAACCATGCACCATTTTGAAGATTAGACCTTGGAGACTGAAACAAAAAATTTGGTTTCATTGTTTTCTGACAACTTCAAGGTCAGATGCCAAGGGCTCACGGTCAAGAATTGCTAAATACAGATTCAGAGGTTTGATATCAGTACCAATCAGAAAAACAGATGAACATATCGAGTAAAATTAATATGATATAACATATGTAATTCTATTCTAAACTATTTGCAGATATACTAGTGGTTTGTAGCAGCCAGGTAGGAATATATAAAATACCAACTGACCTGTTCGAAGTGTCATTATCTGTAACGTGACAGTGCCAGTTGTCCACATATAATATACCATGTAACATGCACCATTTTAACTATTAAACCTTGGAGATTTTACAAATGTTCATTGCCATTTGTTTCTGACGTGTCAAGGGGAGATGTCATGGTCGAACGTCGAGAATAGTTAAATACAGCGTCAGAGATGTGGCATCGGTACAGTCAAAGAAAGTACACATGAGTTAAATTAATATAATATATTATATTTACTTTTATCTTAACATATACAACTGGACATTAATTAAAGGGACATTCCTGAGTTTGCTGCAATTTTTAAGATGTTATCGACTAACAGAAACTTTTTAACGATTGTAATTACATATCAAATATATTTTTCTGAACAAAATATTAGTGGCTGTATATTAAACGTGTTTCTGATCGTTCTAATATTTGTACTAGGTTAAATTTAATTTATTTTCAAAAATATAATTTTTTTCGTATGTACGAAATTATTTGAAGACAAAATCCAGTTTGGGCTTCTTACAAATATTAAGACGACCAGAAACACATTGAATATACAGACACTGATATTCTAAACCAGAAAATATATTTAATATGTAAGTTTAATCGTAGAAATATTTTATTAGTCGGAAACATCTTACAATGCAGAAAACTAAGGAATGTCCCTTAAAGCACAATCTGAACTTTGAACTTTCTACTGCAGCCAAAAAAAGGTGCTTAAAAGAAGTTGTTCGTACTGACGTGGACTAATCCAGATGTTAAGAGTTTTTACATACCCAATAAGAACTGGGTATTTACCGAAATGGCATAAATAAATTACTTATTAGAAACATATCGGTATGATGCCAGCTCCATAGTTAATAACTAGACATGCATTCCCATGCGTATTTATAGTTCCTGTCCTTCTTCGCATAGAAGGGCAGCTAACACCAAGTAGTTTGCTGAATTGTGCATACACCTTAGCACATATATACCATGGCTCATAACAAACATCTTGAGATATGGAACCAAGTTAGGTACGCTCTCTGATGGCCATGGAGTATCTACAAATGTCCCCCACCACGTTTAGTGGGCCAGCTAACAAACAAATTGTGCACTTTCGGCTAAAATCATGGACTTTGGCATATATATGTTACAGGCAATGTGTAAAATCAGGCAATCTGTAGACTCACACCATGCGGTTCCAGAATGTCAGTTGATAAGGCACAGGTACGCAATCCAATTCGTGCATCAGTACCGAATAAGGCCTTGATACCAGAATGATGATTGCAGTTTGTCTGGAATTGAACAAATGGCAGTCCCATAGGCCAGTCTGTTTGAGTTGTTAACACCTAGCCATGCTGAGTGAATCAGGCAATTTACAGAGTGCCTGAAATATTCAGCCATTCTACAGATTGCCTCATTTTACACATTGCCTGTAACACTGACCCATTGCCAACATCTTCAGATATGGACCCAAGTCAGTAGCGCCCCCTGGTGGCCAGGGACGATCTACAAATGTCGCTCAACCCCTTTTAGTGGAGCGGATAACAAAACAAGTATGCACTTTCGGTTAAAAGCATGAAACTTGGCACACATATACTTTGACACATTACAATCATTTTCTTTTATTAACCCAAGTCCGCAGCGCCCCCTGTTGGGCAGGGAGGACCTGCAAATGCTCATCCCCCTTTCCCCTTCCGTGTTGAGATTTCTTAATAACTTGCAAGTACCTGCATTCAAACGCATGATTTCACCCATTGTTAGCACTGCTGAACCCCTGCGCGTGCTGTAAGCTCACCGTGGTGCAGGGGTGTAACATTCTCATTGAGAATGGCGAATACAGCACAAATTGAAATTTTGAGTAAAAGTCAGTATCTATCTGTGATATTTGTATTTTTGCACAGTTCTTTACACTGTTTTTATTTAAGTCTTGAATTTTTATATTGATGTTGATCATCACTTTATTTGTTTGCATTACCGTAGTTTGACACCCAATAGCCGATGTATTTTTCGTGCTGGGGTGTCGTTAAACATCCATACATTCATTCATTCATTCATTCATTCATTATTAGCACTGCATCAATTCTTAATGTAATTGTGAATAGATTAGAAGAATGCAGGTGCAGTTTTGGGGTGTAGGAGTACAGGATGAGCAACAGTTTTTTGGTGTTAAGGATTTGTACTTTCATGCCATCATGAAGCAATTATATTTAACATGCAAGCCAAATACATTTTATATATCATGAAACTTGACGCATAGATACCATGTCGCATTACAAATAGTCAACAGCATCCCCTGGTGACCGTGGGAGGATAACAAAAAACACAATTACCCAATGTTTTGGTCAACCTCCCCACTGAAAGGGGAGTGAGAGACATTTGTAGATCCTTCCTGGCCACCAGGGGATGCTGCGGACTTGGGTCCATATATGAAACTGCTTGTAATGGGTCAAAGTATATATGCGCAAAAGTTTCATGTTTTTGACCAGAAGTGCATACTTTGTTTACCGCTCCGCTACTAGAATACGGTAAATATTGATGTGTCACTTGCTGTTAATCTGTTTCAGTATATTTGTATACACATAACAGTAATTTCGGTGTTTATATACACGAGCTGGTGACAGTAACTTGCGGTCAAAACTAGGTGTGGTGCTTAATTAATTCCCAGATGTGTATTTCCAGTGTTACAAGTGGTTTACCACAATACCAAATAACGTCTGACCGGTTCAAAGTTCAAAGTGCCGTTAACTTTAAAGAGAACCATGAATAACTGATTCCGTCTGTGGCACCAACGAATGAATTATGTGAATCTTCGAACTTTGGAGAAAATAAAATCCCCCAATGTCTTTCTCTGACAAATTAGGCACAACTGAAAATGAGATCCTTCATCAACGTTTAAGAGTTCAAAACTTTGAGCCGAGTAAACACGGGTTTCGGGAACACAGATAGGCTCCGAATAACATTGTTCGTAGATGTATGCGAGGGAATGCGAGATGGTTGCGGGAAAATGGTAACAGGGATGAGATAGCATCTTTAGATGATTTTATTATTATTATTATTATTATTATTATTATTATTTATTATACATACTATAATATTGTAGGCCTATTTATGTAAGGAACCTTCAAACAAGCATCATTTAATGTTTTTAGGACGACTTTGACTTTGTTGTAATACATTGAAACTGAACAAAAATAAATGTAAAGTTTGTTTTATTTAACGACGCCACTAGAGCACATTGAATTTTGTTTATGTTATCATCGGCTATTGGACGTCAAACATATGGTCATTCTGGCTATTCTTTTACGACCGGCAGCAGGGAATCTTTTTTTGCATTTCCCATAGGCAGGATAGCACAAACCCTGGCCTTTGTTGAACCAGTTATGGTTTACACCTACCCATTGAGCCTTGCGGAGTCGGTATCTGGATTAAAAATCCCATGCCTCGACTGGGATCCGAACCCATTACTTACCAGCCTGTAGACCGATGGCCTAACCACGACGCCGCCGAGGCCGGTTAAAAATAAATGTAATCACTCCATTTTGTAATTAAGGTTTTATTATGTGAAATACAATATACACACCAGTCACAGCGACAGTTCCTCAAAACATGGTAAAGCAAAGTAAATATGAGAAAATATATGCAAAATAACCCACAGGCTTTGATTTTGACCTTGAGATATGAATTTGATTTTTAAACAAATTTTATTAATTTTTTTTTTTTTTAAATGGCACCAATGGTTTTCGGAATCCTAGTTTAATAAGGTTTAACATGATATATTTTGCCACGGTTCTTCATTAAATTACCACGGAATTACAACTGGTTCTGGTCTATGGGGAATGTCAGTGACCTTACAGACAAAGTAGTGGGTGTCGGCCTGCGTTGTGTGGGGTGACGTGGCAACCCTTCTACAGATGTAGTAGGGAGGGTGTGTCGTTCTGGGAAGTAGAAGTCCTACAGGTTTACTAAACCAAATAACTTCCGGCTGGGTCAAAGTTCGAGGTGCACCCAACTTTTGATAGAGAAGTGAATATCACAAGTCCTGTGATTGGTGTTAAATGTGAGTATATTGGTTGTAAAACAAAATAGTTTCACTTGGGCAAAAAATATATGCAATTTTATTCATCTAGTACTACTGTGTCAAGTAGCCTTGTGCTTGAAACATGTATGGGGTACTTGTAAAAAAAAGTACTAGAATTTTCTGCGGAACTAGGGTAGTCATACACGCTACCCGTTATCTCAGAAATGATCAGCTTGACCCCCAATTTTTTTCTGATTCACTTTAACGGTGAGGGGTGGTAGTATTTATATCCGTGGTGTTTATGTTGATTGATACGATGAACGTAGGAGTTTTAGCCACATGTGTTACTATTGTCGTCTATGGGATTTGATTTGCTAGTATTCACCCTACATACAAAGTAGGGAGGATATATCTTCCTGGGAAGTGAGGAATGACTTTCCTCATTCTGCGCTATGTACAGTGTTTGGGCGGGTGGTGATTACATCTATAATCAGTGTCGGATCCAGAAAATCCATTGGAGAGGGGGGGGGGGGGGGGCAATGACATGAGGCGGAATGCCAATGGAACTTTGGGAGGTTTGGAGAGGATCGTAAAACAATGAAAATTAATATATAATAAAATTATAACTGTCGCAAAATTTAGAGGGGGCGGGCCCTTGGGCCCCTCCCCTAGATCCGCCTCTGATAATAGAGGTATATGGTAATTGTACAGTCAATATTGCAGCACAGTCGTGACTTTCTCCGTGGTGGTATCGACTGGAGGAACAAAGTAACGGCTCCAACAACACATTATGTTTTCTGTACAATAGCACAAATATGGAGCTGGTTGATTGTCCGATAGGATGAACCATGCAGCAAGATAAAAGGAGACAGCACGGACAGGGTATTGAGTTTATCGTCTGCCTGTAATCGCTTTTCGACAGGTGCCGACAAAACAGGAGTTCAGATTACACGATTCGTGCAAAACACAGGTGTGCTTTGATCTGGTAAAGATGGCAATATGTACAGTACAGTTCCTCCAGTCGTTCAGATACATGGACACCCGAAACCTATAGAATATCTTGCACTACTGATGTAAAATTATTTTACAACGTGACTGACGTAAATATCATCTTAAAACATCCGTGATGTAAAGATATAGAGAATAATACATGAGTGGCCTCAGACAACATATATCTTATAACGTTCTACAATGTATATAACGACTGAAAGCGAGTTTGATACGTTTTTAAACAACGAGTTGTAAGATAAATGGTATCTAACGGACACGAATGTATTATTATATTTTTTACATATCCTAAAAAAATCAGGTTTTAAGAACATATTAACATCTCTTTCGACTAAAATTATTTACAGCCCTTGCACTTACGCGTCACGGACAAATGATTGTCAGGTTCACTATACGTCACACTGTAATCGATTTCGATCGTTCTGTTTTTTCATTGGAAGTATGCATTGATGACTTGGTCAGTAGCCAATCGCATGTCTTGAAATTTGTAACACACGTTCATATCTAAACAAGTATTTGTTATAAAAAATAACGACTTATGTTCTCACCAACGGGTGTGTAAGAAATTGTTTTACAACATTAGTGACGTATAGTAAAGTTTGTTTTATTTAACGACGCCACTAGAGCACATTGATTTTTTTATCTTATCATCGGCTATTGGACGTCATACATATGGTCATTCTGACACTGTCCTTTTTTTTTTAGAGGAAACCCGCTGTCGCCACATAGGCTACTCTTTTACGACAGGCAGCAAGGGATCTTTTATTTGCGCTTCCCACAGACAGGATAGCACAAACCATGGTCTTTGTTGAACCAGTTATGGATCACTGGTCGGTGCAAGTGGTTTACACCTACCCATTGAGCCTTGCGGAGCACTCACTCAGGGTTTGGAGTCGGTATCTGGATTAAAAAACCCATGCCTCGACTGGGATCCGAACCCAGTACCTACCAGCCTGTAGACCGATGGCGTAACCACGACGCCACCGAGACCGGTAGTGACGTATAGATCATTTCACAACATCCATGTCCAAAGCGTAATTTTACAAAATCTGTGACGTAACGACGATTTTACAACAGCAGTGACTACATCAGAGTCCAAAAGATCATCTTGCAAACTCCGTTACATACAGATGATTTTAAACCATCTGTGTGCTAAACATCGTATTACAAACTCCATGACGTAAAAGAAGAATTTTATTACATCCGTTAGGATGATTGTGTGACGTAATGATAATTTTACAACCTCCATAACGTAAATATCATTTACAACACAGGTGGCGTTAAAACGGACATACCCTAGTTTTTAAACGCTAAGGCATATTTTTGACTATAAAAGCCGTTTTTGATAACTGAAATAATACATTACTTAGATTTTATTGTTTAGATTATCAATTTCCGTATATTCGAAGTATTTTTGGTCATCCTGGTGTTTTTAATATCACAAAATGCATTTTTCATATTTTTAAAAACGCTCGAGCGTCTGAAAAGAAACAGATATTGAGTCGAGTTTTAGTCTATTTTTAGAGGGTATTTCACCATTTCAAAGTCACAAACCCATGTTTCACTCAGTTGTAGTAACTTTATCCAAATGTGTTACAGGTTTGTAGATTAACTAAACTTAGTGTTGATTTTCACGGGTCTATCCCTTTAAGATGATTTTAAGACATGGCTATGACTACTAATATCACCACTACTACGTCTCTGCTATTGCTACGACTACTATCTGTAGCCTATTCACAAAGCGCACGTAGCTGTTTACGTGGACGTTCCCCGTAAGCACCACTTGACGATTAGTGTATTATTCACGAACCAGTCGCCAGTCTACGTGTGCCCGTGAAGTGCACGTAAATATACGGGACCTTTGAACCTCCCGTAACTGCTTGCGTGCACTTTAATATGACAACATAGCCGTAGTGTTTTAATTCAACTGGACACAAACAATTGTTTTGTTTAACGACACCACTAGAGCACATTGATTAATTGATCATCGGCTATTGGATGTCAAACATTTGGTAATTCTGACTCGTAGTCAACAGAGGAAACCCGCTACATTTTACCTAATGCAACAAGGGATCTTTCATCCATTATTAGTTCAAAGTAATGGCTTCCGGAACTAGTTGTACATGTAGGTGTTTAGTACTGGTGTTGGTAAACTAGCTGTAGGTGTTTGTTACTAGTGTTGGTAAACTAGCTGTAGGTGTTTGTTACTGGTGTTGGTAAACTAGCAGTAGGTGTTTGACACCTGTGTTGGTAAACTAGCTGTAGGTGTTTGATACCTGTGTTGATAAACTAGCTGTAGGTGTTTGATACCTGTGTTGATAAACTAGTTGTAGGTGTTTGATACCGGTGTTGGTAAACTAGCTGTAGGTGTCTGTTACTGGTGTTGGTAAACTAGCTGTAGGTGTTTGACACCGGTGTTGATAAACTAGCTGTAGGTGTTTGATAGCGGTGTTGGTAAACTAGCTGTAGGTGTTTTTTACTGGTGTTGGTAAACTAGCTGTAGGTGTTTGATAGCGGTGTTGGTAAACTAGCTGTAGGTGTTTGACACCGGTGTTGGTAAACTAGCTGTAGGTGTTTGTTACTGGTGTTGGTAAACTAGCTGTAGGTGTTTGACACCGGTGTTGGTAAACTAGCTGTAGGTGTTTGATACCGGTGTTGGTAAACTAGCTGTAGGGTGTATACTACCAAATCAAATCCCATAGACGACAATAGTAACATATGCGGCTAAAACTCCTACCTGCAACGTATCAACCGACATAAACGTCACGGATATAAATACTACCAACCCTTACACTTAAAGTGAATCAGAAAAAAATGGGGGTCAAGCTGCTCGTTTCTGAGATAACGGGTAGCGTCTATGACTACCCTAGTTTCGCACAAAATTCGAGTACTTTTTTTTACAGGTACCCCATACATGTTTCAAGCACAAGGCTACTTGACACATTGGTACTAGATGAAATAAAAATGCACATTTATTTCACCCAGATGAAACTATTATTTTTTACAACCAACACACTCACATTTATAACCAATCACAGGACTTGTGGTGTTCACTTCTCTATCAAAAGTTGGGTGCACCTCGAACTTTGACCCAGCCGGAAGTTATTTGGTATAGTACTACCTATACTGATAACATACATTTTTCAAAAAGTGACCAGCTATGTGTCTTTATGACAACCAGGATCTGGTGTATTCTGACATAAACTGACAACCTCACTGAAACTGTTGTTTCTACAGTGCAACCTAATATAATGTACACCTCAAAAAGCATATATATTGCATATAGTTTTGTACAAATGCAATATGTCATATTAAACAACAAAATGTTTTAAAATAAAACTCCTGAAGATATTTACTTTCAGTTGGGTGTGCGTACTCGGGTATATATGTAAAGACAACAAAGATAGTCAGAGTACCTCTACCCCTTTAAAGAATTCCATTAAAACACATGCACTTGATTGACCCCAAGATTATGAAGACCTTAACAGGCACATCAAAGAAATATCAGTATTAAAAAAATACACTGTCTGAGGAAGGAAACACAAACATGACTGTATCTGTATGAAGTAATGACTTAATGTCCTGAACATTAGTGTTGGGAGGAAATCCTGTATGCTGGGTGTGGGTGTCTTCAAGTTACCAGGTGTGGGAATTTCAAATCCATCGGCCATGCTGATTTTCATAATGAACCATCAAAACTATTATCAGTCACCAATATTCCTGACTATATTTTATTTATAGCCTACTGTAGTTGGAGGTTTTAATAGGTGTGATATCTGGAATAATCATGCAGCTTTAACACATTTATTTTTGATTAATTACTGAAAAAAACTATTTTTAAATGACAAAATTACCCGAACATCAATTTTCTTGCATTATTTTCTAATCCGGATGAATACAATATGTACATTAGATGTGTTCCTACAATCTGTAATCCAGCATTTTATTTAGCAAGTAACATTAGGTAATACAGCTTTAACAATAAAATAAATTATCAACTTAATCCAAGGCAGATAATCAAATCTGAAAAAATTGGTTCTGAATCTAGTATAAACTCAAAATGCTTTTCATGAGAGCTAACTAAGTGATTATTAAGAAACAAAAATTATCTGGAGATCTAAGTATATGTTTAACAACCTTATTGTTATGTACAAATAAGAACAGAAGGCACAATAGTGACAAGAAATTTAATTATGTTTTTGGTAAAGTTTTTCTTCAAATTTACTTTAAATTTTGCATAAAACTACAAATTTGTCTAAAATATAACTTAACACCCAATAAATATGTCAAAATGACAATAAAAATCAACTTCTTTACAAATTTGAGTTTTCAAAATTTCATACATAAAATATTAACAATGTTAATGGAAACTAAAGACATTAACCCACTATTGGCACATGCTATTTTTAATATAAAAATAAATTGCTATTAAAATCTTAGTTCAGGTTGCCTATATATAATACCATATTTAAGAGCAGTTGTATATGGCAAGTCAAATACCATGTAAAAAGAAATTATTGAAATCTTTACAGTATGAATTATAGGCCAAAACCAACTTTTCTTCAGTGCTAACTTTGATTCAAACTCCATTCAGAGCCATGTACAGAGATTATTGTCAAGGTCAAGGTCATTGTGAACTTGCATGATCGAGTGATGGCTAATTAATCAACCAGTATAGTTTAATTAAATAAAATGACAAAATCATAATATTTTTTATTATGCACTGAATATGTGCTATAGGGTGTATACTACCAAATCAAATCCCATAGACGACAATAGTAACATATGCGGCTAAAACTCCTACCTGCAACGTATCAACCGACATAAACGCCACGGATATAAATACTACCACCCCTTACACTTAAAGTGAATCAGAAAAAAAATGGGGGTCAAGCTGCTCGTTTCTGAGATAACGGGTAGCGTCCATGACTACCCTAGTTTCGCACAAAATTCGAGTACTTTTTTTTACAGGTACCCCATACATGTTTCAAGCACAAGGCTACTTGACACATTGGTACTAGATGAAATAAAATTGCACATTTATTTTACCCAGATGAAACTATTATTTTTTACAACCAACACACTCACATTTATAACCAATCACAGGACTTGTGGTGTTCACTTCTCTTCAAAAGTTGGGTGCACCTCGAACTTTGACCCAGCCGGAAGTTATTTGGTATAGTACTACCTGTAGGTGTTTGACACCGGTGTTGGTAAACTAGTTGTAGGTGTTTGTTACTGGTGTTGGTAAACTAGCTGTAGGTGTTTGATACCGGTGTTGGTAAACTAGCTGTAGGTGTTTGATACCGGTGTTGGTAAACTAGCTGTAGGTGTTTGATACTGGTGTTGGTAAACTAGCTGTAGGTGTTTGTTACTGGTCTTGGTAAACTAGCTGTAGGTGTTTAGTACTGGTGTTGGTAAACTAGCTGTACTGTTTGATACCGGTGTTTGTTAAACTAGTTGTAGGTGTTTGATACCGGTGTTGGTAAAATAGCTGTAGGTGTTTGATAGCGGTTTTGGTAAACTAGCTGTAGGTGTTTGATACCGGTGTTGATAAACTAGCTGTAGGTGTTTGATACTGGTGTTGGTAAACTAGCTGTAGGTGTTTGATACTGGTGTTGGTAAACTAGCTGTAGGTGTTTGATACTGGTGTTGGTAAACTAGCTGTAGGTGTTTGATACCGGTGTTGGTACTTGTGTTTAAAATTAATATGTTTTGCTAACAGCGTCTGCACGTGGCGTTGGTGCAATTCGTTCCCGCTGTTGAGCATTCCCTGTATGTATTTACGAGGCTGTTGTTGACAGTTATGTAGCAGAATGGTCTTCCATAAATTGTCTTTCTCTATAACAATAACTGACAGAACACCTACTAAGTCGTTTAAACCATCTGCCGCATGCTGTGAATTACACTATAATGTTGTTTTTGCTTTTTGCTGTCTGTACATTTAAAGCAGCAATCGCTAGTATATGTTTTATTGTTTAAAGCCACAATCTCGGTTATTTTTCACTGTTTAAAGCTACAGACTCGGGTATATTTTGATTATTTAAAGCTACAATCTCTAGAATACTTTCTAATTTTTCTAGTATATTTGTATTATTAGAGAATGCCATCTTGAGAATATTTTTACTATTTATATCTTCAATCGCGAGTATTTTATTGTTATTATTTAACCATAGACTAGCATGATATTTAGTTGCGTTTCATTTCGCATTAATAAATGATGCCATAACGATGGCAGCTTTAATAATTTAGATTTGATTATCCTCATTGATTTTCTAACCGTCGTACGATATTCTTCAATTTTTAAAATCAAAAGTACTTTTTCAAGTTACTACAAAATTATCAATACAAAAACTCATTACATGTGAAGATTATTTAATTTTTAATACAAATTAAAAAAACTAAACCACAGTTTCTGGAAAGATGTTTTACACAGTTACTTGGTTAATTGAACAAAATGAAATTCCCGAGTGTACAAATGGAATATTTAGAATCAATATTTGGTACAACAGTAAAATAATTGTTGATCGGATACCCTTACATTAAGAACACTATACGAAATATGGGATTATATTTATTCAAGATTTAATGGATGAATAGGGTCAATTTGTAACCTATGAAACATTTAGAAACAAATTTAACATACGGTCGTTAATAAACGCAGTCAAAACCTATATACAATCAACGGGTAATAACTACCAATCCACTGAAAGTGTTTTCCTTTAATTAAAGGATGCAAAAAAAACCATTTTAAACAAGTCAACAATAACACTCACTATCCGACGAACATATTTAGATTTAGGTTGCATATTATTTTTATTTGTTCTATGCCTGTTGCAATGTCTTAGATGTATGGAAAGAAATTGAACGGTGGAAATCATAAATGCCAAAAAACTACATAATATCATTTGTTATTGGCTCATTATTAATGTAATGTAATGTATGTGTGTGTGTATATATATATATATATATATATATATATATATATATATAGAGAGAGAGAGAGAGAGAGAGAGAGAGAGAGAGAGAGAGAGAGAGAGAGAGAGAGAGAGAGAGAGAGAGAGAGAGAGAGAGTGAGGGTGGGGGGATTCGTCACGAGTATTTTTTAATATGTAAAATATAAATCGATTCTGTGTTAATCGGTATTTGTCGAGGCTCTGCCGAGATAACTACCGATTAACTGGACAAGATTGATATTGATGATGTTGTTTTTGCTTTTTGCTGTCTGTACATTTAAAGCAGCAATCGCTAGTATATGTTTTATTGTTTAAAGCCACACTCTCGGTTATTTTTCACTGTTTAAAGCTACAGACTCGGGTATATTTTGATTATTTAAAGCTATAATCTCTAGAATACTTTCTAATTTTTCTAGTATATTTGTATTATTAGAGAATGCCATCTTGAGAATATTTTTACTATTTATATCTTCAATCGCGAGTATTTTATTGTTATTATTTAACCATAGACTAGCATGATATTTAGTTGCGTTTCATTTCGCATTAATAAATGATGCCATAACGATGGCAGCTTTAATAATTTAGATTTGATTATCCTCATTGATTTTCTAACCGTCGTACGGTATTCTTCAATTTTTAAAATCAAAAGTACTTTTTCAAGTTACTACAAAATTATCAATACAAAAACTCATTACATGTGAAGATTATTTAATTTTTAATACAAATTAAAAAAGAAAACAACAGTTTCTGGAAAGATGTTTTACACAGTTACTTGGTTAATTGAACAAAACGAAATTCCCGAGTGTACAAATGGAATATTTAGAATCAATATTTGGTACAACAGTAAAATAATTGTTGATCGGATACCCTTACATTAAGAACACTATACGAAATATGGGATTATATTTATTCAAGATTTAATGGATGAATAGGGTCAATTTGTAACCTATGAAACATTTAGAAACAACTTTAACATACGGTCGTTAATAAACGCAGTCAAAACCTATATACAATCAACGGGTAATAACTACCAATCCACTGAAAGTGTTTTCCTTTAATTAAAGGATGCAAAAAAAATATTTTAAACAAGTCAACAATAACACTCACTATCCGACGAACATATTTAGATTTAGGTTGCATATTATTTTTATTTGTTCTATGCCTGTTGCAATGTCTTAGATGTATGGAAAGAAATTGAACGGTGGAAATCATAAATGCTAAAAAAACTACATAATATCATTTGTTATTGGCTCATTATTAATGTAATGTAATGTATGTGTGTGTGTATATATATATATATATATATATATATATATATATATATATATAGAGAGAGAGAGAGAGAGAGAGAGAGAGAGAGAGAGAGAGAGAGAGAGAGAGAGAGAGAGAGAGTGAGGGTGGGGGGATTCGTCACGAGTATTTTTTAATATGTAAAATATAAATCGATTCTGTGTTAATCGGTATTTGTCGAGGCTCTGCCGAGATAACTACCGATTAACTGGACAAGATTGATATTGATGATGTTGTTTTTGCTTTTTGCTGTCTGTACATTTAAAGCAGCAATCGCTAGTATATGTTTTATTGTTTAAAGCCACACTCTCGGTTATTTTTCACTGTTTAAAGCTACAGACTCGGGTATATTTTGATTATTTAAAGCTATAATCTCTAGAATACTTTCTAATTTTTCTAGTATATTTGTATTATTAGAGAATGCCATCTTGAGAATATTTTTACTATTTATATCTTCAATCGCGAGTATTTTATTGTTATTATTTAACCATAGACTAGCATGATATTTAGTTGCGTTTCATTTCGCATTAATAAATGATGCCATAACGATGACAGCTTTAATAATTTAGATTTGATTATCCTCATTGATTTTCTAACCGTCGTACGGTATTCTTCAATTTTTAAAATCAAAAGTACTTTTTCAAGTTACTACAAAATTATCAATACAAAAACTCATTACATGTGAAGATTATTTAATTTTTAAAAATTAAAAAATTAAACAACAGTTTCTGGAAAGATGTTTTACACAGTTACTTGGTTAATTGAACAAAATGAAATTCCTGAGTGTACAAATGGAATATTTAGAATCAATATTTGGTACAACAGTAAAATAATTGTTGATCGGATACCCTTACATTAAGAACACTATACGAAATATGGGATTATATTTATTCAAGATTTAATGGATGAATAGGGTCAATTTGTAACCTATGAAACATTTAGAAACAAATTTAACATACGGTCGTTAATAAACGCAGTCAAAACCTATATACAATCAACGGGTAATAACTACCAATCCACTGAAAGTGTTTTCCTTTAATTAAAGGATGCAAAAAAACCCATTTTAAACAAGTTAACAATAACACTCACTATCCGACGAACATATTTAGATTTAGGTTGCATATTATTTTTATTTGTTCTATGCCTGTTGCAATGTCTTAGATGTATGGAAAGAAATTGAACGGTGGAAATCATAAATGCTAAAAAACTACATAATATCATTTGTTATTGGCTCATTATTAATGTAATGTAATGTATGTGTGTGTATATATATATATATATATATATATATATATATATATATATATAGAGAGAGAGAGAGAGAGAGAGAGAGAGAGAGAGAGAGAGAGAGAGAGAGAGAGAGAGAGAGAGAGAGGGGGGGGGGGGACATTCGTCACGAGTATTTTTTAATATGTAAAATATCAACCGAATCTATGTTAATCGGTATTTGTCGAGGCTCTGCCGAGACAAATACCGATTAACTAGTCGAGGTTGATATTTTACACAATAAAAGAACACGAGTAGCGAATTCTGTTTATACTATAACACTTCTAAAATAACAATTTGATAAAAAAAAAAAAGTAAATCACAGTACTAAAGTAGCTGCCATCGATAATATGACGTCATCATGATTAGCACAGATTAGTTTGACGTCACGCATTTTAAATAAATCTTTAAAAACGTTACGCTCAAGTACACGGGTCTTGGTGGCTAGTAAGCAAATAACCCATTCACAACAACAGATTATCTCGAGACCTTGCAAATTTGCATACCATTATTAACCGGGTTAATAAAGTAAATTATCACATGAGTTTATGACATGGATATGATGGGTAAGTTATAGGATAAATATATGATTTCTTTTTTTTTCAATGTTACCAAAATACAGTCACCGAATATCGCTTTTATGATTTCTGTAGATCTACATGTCTGTAGATGTCATGTCTATGTATATAATAAAATGACCAAATGTTTGACATCCAACAGCCGGTGATTAATTAACCAATGTGCTCCAGTGGTGTCGTTAAACAAAGCAAACTTTGAAGTAATATATCTACTAGGCAAGTTTAGAATGAAATGAAATAGAACACGTGTTTAAAGAACCGACAACACATTTTAAACTACGTCCATTTGATGCCTATTGTCCGAACCAAATTGTTAACAACTACGAAAAATTACTCTCCTACCTTTAATTGCCGCTAGATTTCCTCCAAAGTTTGACCAGACACAAATCTTGAAAAAAC
Source organism: Gigantopelta aegis (assembly GCF_016097555.1). Lineage (NCBI taxonomy): Eukaryota > Metazoa > Mollusca > Gastropoda > Neomphalida > Peltospiridae > Gigantopelta > Gigantopelta aegis. The sequence goes on from NC_054711.1 coordinate 37,428,500, forward strand.
TATTACAATGACACAGATTCCACATACCAGATGCTAACCATGTCATCTATATCGACTTCGCTGAGAGCGCATAGGGAAAAAAGCATGTAATTTTATATCAGCTGCCATTTTGACTTTTTATGGAATATTCTTCAAGAGGGGTGAAAGGATAGGACTTAATCTAACAACGTCATAACATGTTATGATATAAAAGAAAATGTGATGACGTCATATTTTTTTTTTTCCGTTATTATTATTATTATTATTTTAATGATACCACTAGAGATCATCGATTTCATATTAATTGTGTCACATACTTTGGAGGCTTTCACCCCTCTTGAAGAATATTCCATAAACAAACAACATGGCAGACGGCAGAAAACTGCATGTATTTTTCCCTATGCAATCTCAGCAAAGACAATATCGGCGACATCGTTGCAGTCTCGCGTGTGGAATCTGTATATTTGTAGTGGGTTTTTTTGCGATTTGTGTCTGGACAAACTTTGGAGGAAATCTAATGGCAATTAAAGGTAGGAGAGTCATTTTTTGTAGTTATTAACAATTTGGTTCGGACAATAATATGATTTGTTTGATGCTTGGTCAAGAGACTGGAAAGCCATTACACCACATCGGTTACTCTCACCGAAAAACACATTATTCACTTGGTTTTCGTCGTACACACTACATGGGCTACTCTTTCCGATTGGCAGCAAGGGATCTTTTATTTGCGTTTCCCACAGGCAGGATAGCACAAACCTTGGCCTTTGTAGAACCAGTTATGGATCACTGGTCGGTGCAAGTGGTTTACACCTACCCATTGAGCCTTGCGGAGCACTCACTCAGGGTTTGGAGTCGGTATCTGGATTAAAAATCCCATGCCTCGACTGGGATCCGAACCCAGTACCTACCAGCCTGTAGACCGATGGCCTAACCACGACGCCACCGAGGCCGGTGATATTGAATGAAAGTCAAAGTTTAGTGGGATGTTTTTTTTATACGACACCACTAGAGCACATAGTTTTATTAATCATTGGCTGTTAGATGTTAAACATTTGGTAATTTTGACGTTTAATCGTAAAGAGGAAACTTGCTACATTTTGTTCCATTTAGCAAGGGATCTTTTATATGGACCATCCCACAGACAGGATAGCACATACCACAAAATTTGATATACCGGTCGTCGCGCACTGTCTCGAATGAGAAATAGCCCAATGGGTCCACTGACGGGGATCGATCCTAGACAGACCGCGCAACTGACGACCTCTTTACCACTGGTCTTCGTCCCGCCCCTGACGGGGATCGATCCTAGACATACCGCACAACTGTTGACCTCTTTACCACTGGTCTACGTCAAGCCCCTGACGGGGATCGATCCAAGACACACCGCGCAACTGGCGACCGCTTTACCACTGGTCTAGGTCCCGCCCCTGACGGGGATCGATCCTAGACATACTGCACAAATGACTGGTCTACGTCCCGCCCCTCATCTAGAGTGATATCCAGCAGGTGTCCGAATCTCAATTTGTAAACCAGTCAACTAATGACGGCAAGATGCAGCCCGGCAGGTGTCCGTTAAAGGAATCATTATTGAACTCCGTGAATACCGGGAGTACAGTCTAATTGTTTAAAAGCGGAGCTAGTTGTACGCGCAGTCAACGAAACATAATTTTGTTAAAGGGGCATACCCAAGTTTCCACGCGTAAAAATTAATACTTAACATTAATCTACAAACCGGTAACACATTTGGATAAAATTACAATTGAGAGAAACATGAGTTTGTGACCTTGAAATGGTGAAATGCCCTCTAAAAATAGACTAAAACTGGACTCTATAGCTGTTACTTCTCAGACGCACGTGCGTTTTTACAAATATGAGAAATGCGTTTTGTGATATTAAAAAACTCTGGGATGACAAAAAAAACCCAACACTTCGAATGTACGGAAATTGATAATCTAAACAATAAAATCTAAGTAAAGTATGATTTCAGTTATCAAAAACGGCTCTAATAGTAAAAAATATGCATTAGTGTTTAAAAACTAGAGTATGTTCCTTTAAACTCGGCTTACGTGTTTAATGGGGCGAGAAATTCCTCTGCGAAAGTCTTGTTTTTGTCTACATTCATCTAAATGGATGAACAACTGGTTGAATGGAATGATGGATGAATGTAGGCATAAATGGATGGATTGATAAATGAATGAATGAATGAATGAATGAAAGAAAGAACGAATGAATGAATGAATGAATGAATGAATATGGATGGGGCGGGTGCATTTCATTTATTGGTTGATGGATGGAATGAATGAATGAATGAATGAATGAATGTTTAACGACACCCCAGCACGAAAAATACATCGGCTATTGGGTGTCAAACTGTGGTAATGCAAACAAATAATGTGATGATCAACATCAATATAAAAATTCAAGATCTAAACAAAAGCACAGTGTAAAGGACTATGCAAAAATACAAATATCACAGATAGATACTGAATTTTACTCAAAACTTCAATTGTGTGCTGTATTGGCCATTCTCAAAGAGAATGTTACACCCCTGCACCACGGTAAGATTACAGCACGCGCAGGGGCGGTTGATGGATGGATTCATTTTCATCAGTTCAGTAATTTGAATTCATCCATTGTTCAGTAATTTGAATTCATCCATTGTTCAGTAATTGGAATTCATCCATTGTTCAGTAATTTGAATTTATCCATTGTTCAGTAATTTGAATTTATCCATTTGTTTTGATTCATCACTTTCTTTGCTGTTAATTGTTTACTTACCTCATTAGGACACTAATTGGTTTATTAGTTGATTCATGATATTCAGTCTCTTCATTTAACAAACGTTTTTCCTTTAAATTTAGTCACACAGTAAAATAACTCATTTAATAGGTAGCACTAAACCAAATAATTTCCGGCTGGGTCAAAGTTCGAGATGCACCGAACTTTTGCTAGAGAAGTTAACACCACAAGTCCTGTGATTGGTGATAAATGTGAGTGTGTTGGTTGTGAAAAAAATTGTTTTATCTGAGCTAAAAATGTATACAATTTTATTTCATCTTGTATCACTGTGTCAAGTAGCCTTGTGCTTGGAACATGTATGGGGTACCTGTCAAAAACGTACTCAAATTTTGTGCGAAAGTAGGGGTGTTGTAAAAACAGCTGGTTATATCGAAAATGAGCCATGAAAGGTTAATACTTTAAGGTAGGGGTTGCAGTGCTGATGTTTATGGGTCATAGTATGGTTGGTATATTGCATATAGTGTTTTAAACGCATATGTTAACATGGTCGCCTATGGGATTTTATTTGGTATAGGTATAACTATAATCCCATTGGAAACAGTTTCCTAGAACTCTTTAAGCCTATTAGGCTTGGATACAAGATACTTCCACATATGAACTAGGTGTTCTGTCAGTGGTTGTTAATAGTACTGCCAAAGAGACTGAGGCTTATAATTGCAACGGCAATACAATTATAATCATTGCCATGCCCCTCTATTTCTATCCTTACATCAAGTTACGGTTCAGACATAGTGTCCTTACCACACACGTCAACTGTCATGGTTGTCTATTCACGGTATTGGCGACTGTAAATAAAACGAATCATTTGATTGGATTGTTCAGTTATTCGATATAAATAATGATTTCATTTAATCTAACATGACTGTACACACACACACACACACACACACACACATATATATATATATATATATATATATATATATATATATATACACACACACACACACACTTGTACAAATGTGTTATACAAAGTATTTAAAAAGAGTAGCACTTGTAAAAATGAATTTTACTTGTAAAATGTTGAAAAATGCTATTCAGAACACATTGTTCTAATTTTTAATGGGGTGCATGCCCCCAACCCCCGTAGATCCCCGAGATACATTACTTAGTCAGATGTACATTTATTTTCATCACGCCTGCATAAATTTTAGTACTATGTGCCAACAAGCCTTGCCACCTCCCTCCATCTCTCCCTCCCTCCCCTCTGGACATATCATTACACCTCTCTGGAGTATGATACGCACACTATCTCATGGACCCGGTACTGAGATGCGAACCAAGACCTACCAGCTTTAAACAACATGCTTATTCATCTATGCTACCGAAAACCGTATATCCCCACCTGTCTGTTATTTGGCCTGGTTATAAGTTCTTGTAACCATGGTAACTACACCTGCGCAAGCCACTTGTCTGTGGAAGTGGCTGCGTCTAAAACAGAACGGTAACACTAACAGCACTCTTTCCGTTACACTAATGCGCCAGGATCCTTTGGAGGAAAAAACAAAACAACAAACGTGAGCTACCGATGTAATGCTTCGATGCGCATGCGATGGCGTAAGCGTTTATGGCCGGACAGAAATAGACGCAGATATGCTTCCTCGAGAGAAAAAAAAAGAAGAAAAACCGAGTTGCAGGTTGATCGTAGATAAAATATGAAGAACGCCCTGGATAATATACAAGACACTTTATTTATGCTCCGTTCATTTTACGAAAATGAGAGTGATTCTCTGCTTTTAATGTAGATTTTCAGGTTGGTTGTTTTTGGTTGTTTTGTTGTTTTTTGGTTGCTTTTTTAAATTAGTATTTGTTGAAACCTTTTTTTCTTCTTCTGAAAACCGCAACATAGCTAGTTCTGGTTCTTGATCCTCGATATTTTAAAGTTAAAGTTTGTTTTAGTTTAACGACACCACTAGAGCACATTGATTTATTGATCATCAGCTATTGGGTATCAAAAATTTGGTAATTTTAACATATAGACTTAGAGAGAAAACCCACTACATGTTTCCATTAGTAGCAAGGGCTCTTTTATATGCAATAACACAAAGACAGGATAGCACATACCACGGCATTGTTGTATATAAATACACTTTGAGCCGAGAGTTTGACAGTGCTGGGCCTGAACTACCGGTTAAGGTGCTTCCATTTTAAGGTGCCGAGTGGACAAGACGTTGGGCTGTCAAATGCGAATCGGTGCAGTAGGTTCAAAACCTGCCAATTGATAAAAAATAAAATATAAAATTTAATATTTCATATACACTGGTTGGAACGAGAAACAGCGCATTGGACTCACTCACCGACGGGGATCCACGCTAGATCAACCGTGCATCAGCCAAGCACTTTACCACTGGCCTACGCCCCCCCCCCCCCCCCCCCCCCGTAAAAGGAGTTATGCAAAATGATATATTTTGAATGAGTTTTGTATTCGTTAAAACTTATTTTCCTGAAAACTATGACTGGGCATAGCCATCTCTTGTTGTAGATCCTGGACATTTTTACACCGAGTTGAAACTAAGACTGCGAATTAAAGTTGAAAGCAAGATCCAAGCTAAAATTCAAAACTATGGCTGCACACTAAATCTTGAAAGTAACATTGAGGTTGGAAGGATGGAATCTGGGCTTCAAAGTATAGTGTGGAATCAGGACTCCAAATTAAATGGGCATTCCTGAGTTTGCTGCAATTTTTTAAAGATGTTATCAACTAACAGAAACTTTTTAACGACTGTAATTACATATCCAATATCATTTTTTTGCATAAAATATTAATGGCTGTATAATAAACGTGTTTCTGATCGTTCTAATATTTGTACGAGGTTAAATTTCATTTTATTTCCTATAATATTTTTTTCGTTCGTACGAAATTATTTGAAGACAAAATCCAGTTTGGGCTTGTTACAAATATTAAGACGACCAGAAACACATTGAATATACAGACACTGATATTCTAAACAAGAAAATATATTTAATATGTAAGTTTAATCGTAGAAATATTTTATTAGTCGGAAACATCTTACAATGCAGCAAACTCAAGAATGTCCCTTTAACGACACACTCAACATATTTTATTTACGGTTATATGGCGTCAGACATATGGTTAAGGACCACACATATACTGAGAGAGGAAACCCGCTGTCGCCACTTCATGGGCTACTCATCAGCAAGGGATCTTTTATATGCACCATTCTACGGACAGGGTAGTACATACCACGGCCTTTGATATACCAGTTGTGATGCATTGGCTGGAACGAGAAATAGCCCAATGAGCCCACCGACGGGGATCGATCCCAGACCGACCGCGCATCGAGCGGGCGCTTTACCACTGGGCTACGTCCCACCCAAGGAATGAGAGAAGACACTCACATCTGCTACTTAGATACAGGCCCGTGGGAACGATATCTGGAGTTGGGAGGGGGGGGGGGGGCAGTCTCCAATATGGAGGGGGCACAGTGGCTAATGGGCGGGGGGTGTACATAAGCCATATTTTTATCTATATTTATATGGAGTAGGAACAATCCCTTACATTTTCGTACCGAAGTGTGTGTGGTGAGGGGAGGTAGGGATACAGACTCCCTCCGCCCCTTTCCCGGTTTCTACTGGCCTAATATATTCTTATTATTGATCAGCGGTGAGGGTTCAGCCACAGAAGATAAACTAGACTGGTTCGCAGGAAAACGCTTGACAGCTGTCACGCCAAGTCTACACACACTTGACAGCGCACCTGGCGTTCATTTCACGCCAGACCGATTGGAGGCGAAGACCGAAAATGAATTGACGACACGCACGTGTCATTAGAACGAATACCATCAAATGACATGCAGGTGAAATTGAGGCTTCGAACATAGCGAATAAGGTTAAAGTTTTGGGGGGGATCTAATGACACCTCTGATTTACTGCTATTGGATATTGGGGGTGGGGCGGTCGATTTGGGATCGATCCCCGTCGTTGGGCGCATTGGGCTATTTCTCGTTCTAGCCAGTGCACTACGAATGGTATATCAAAGGCCGTGGTATGCGTTATCCTGTCTGTGGGATGATGCATATAAAAGATCCCTTACTACTAATGGAAAAATGTAGCGGGTTTCCCGTCTAAAACTGTCAAAATGACCATATGTTTGACATCCAATGGCCGATGATTAATAAATCAATGTGATCTAGTGGTGTCGATAAACAAAACAAACTCTACAAATAGTTTCGCACAGCTCATCTAACTTCGGCAGTGATCCATACCTTTCGACCAATCCAGTTTGGTTGATCCTAGCAGGAGTCGAAATTCTCACTGATAAAGCTCTCCGGATCCAGGGATGGGTCCATGGGACCCGTCTCTCTTAAAATATTTAAGTGCCCCATTTTTTTCCGTTGGGATGCCCATTTGGTTCCTGTGCCCCTGGGATCGTTGAGATATGCAAACTACCTCACTAGGTCAATGAATGGTTGAGAAACAGTGAAGGTGTACTAAAGACGGCTCTTTATTACTGCTCCTCACTTATTATTTTACCCCCACCCCACCCATCCTCCTCCCAGCACTTACGTTAAGCTGGCCCTAGGATATATTCCCATTGTCACAACTAGTACTGGGATTTCCCACCCAAGGAATGAGAGAAGGCATGACCCGTAGAACGATATGTTTGGGGGGGGGGGGGGGGGGGGGCGGGGCAGTCTCCAATATGGAGGGGGCACAGTGGCATATGGGCGGGGGGTGTACATAAGCCATATTTTTATCTATTTATATGGGTAGGAACAATCCTACAAAAGAGACTAATTTGGTAATGTCTTGCATACTAAGTTAAGACACAGGTGTAGTGATTTAAAAGCAGACTTATATTGAGTTGGTCTTAGCACCGATTCCTCGTGTAGTTGTGGATATTATTTCGAAAAAAAAATTCCTTTTTTTTCTTCTGTGAATGCATTTTATATGAAAGGCAAAGACACACTCTCTGGAATTCATTGCAAAGATTTCAGCCAATAGATTTACAACAGGTTTTAAATGGTAAAAAGACAATAAAAAAATATTTTTTCATGTACACAAGTATATAAATGAAACAAAACGTTTCCCTTAAGTAGTAAATAAAGTATGGATCTTTAAAATTATTACTATTTATTTATTTTAATTGCTATTATTATTTGTGTAGCCATTACGTAATCATTGCGATGCCTTTTTTGTTTTGTGTTCTCCTTTATCAAACCTGCTGTCTAATTATAGAACACATAGAAAACTTTATTGCGTCCTTTTTCTGTTTCCTTTATTCTTTCTTCTTTCTCTTTTTCAACAATATTTATTTCTGTTCATATTTAAATTGCAAAAATATATTACTGTCGTAATGTGTATGCATTATGGAGAAGGCCTAGTAAGTTGTGTAACTTGTGCCTAATCCATTTGTTCTTTAAAAAGCAATAAAACATGTTTCAATCAATCAATCAATCAATCAATCAATCAATCAGTCAGTCAATCAATATATTAGACGAATTAAAAACCAACAAGAATATATATGTATAATCAATAGAAATGATTGTTTTATTTTGATAATCATATTTTAAAAATGTATTTAAATGACCATGAAATACAAACAAGTAATATAACTCTGTTATATGACAAGTTACAAACAAGTGGTTTTTAACCACTTCATAAATGATTAAATTAAATTAAAAATAATAATTATTATTGTAATGGCAAAAAATTACACACACCATACCCATAATAAATAAGCTAGGAAATAAATATAACTTTGAACGTTAATCGTGTCAGACCTTGTCGTGTTCACGATTCCCAAATCACAAACTAGAAGCTAGATCGCAACCAAGTGAACGAGTATTTCTTGATCAATACCACAGTACACTGTTTCGTCAGTGACTACTAAGTGTGTCAATCATAAATAATGCGGGGTGCATGTTTATACGCAAACATATGCAAGCGCTTAAACAGGCAAACAGGAACACATTATTTATAATTATATAGTCACACACAAATAGACATATATATTGATGGACTGGTAGAAAATATTTCCACCGATATGTAATAAAATGTCTTCGCAATGACGTGTATTTTACTCATCGCCAGACCAATTCTACAGGGCTTCTAGATTATGGTATCCCCACTCCCATGGCTAGTGATATTTAATGTTGGGCTAGTAAATAACTAATATTGCCATGCCTGACGGCTAGTGAAAAAACAGATGCTGTATTTAAGTTTATTTAATAAATATGAATATCCTCTCCCCAAATCTAAGGGTTTTTAAGCTCTAGTTTCATCTTTTAGTGACATATTCGATTATTCGATTATTACTATGAGTAAAACTGTATTTATTTAAAAGTAGGGCTAGTGAATTTTTAATCATGGCTAGTACATTTTTAAAATCACTGATCCCATGGCTAGTGGATTTTATACACATTCTAGATGCCATGAATTCTACCTAAATAAACATCTCTAATACCCACCAACCAGAGATTAAAATTAAATAATTTGATTTTAATATACATTAGCTTTACCGTGATACAAATGTAACAGATGAAAGAAAAAACTGTGAAGAAAGGACCATTCTTTAATAATCTACAACCCCTCCCGTCCAAAACAAAACATCCCTACATCCATTAAATACACAAGACAAAACCGCCTCACGTTAAAATCACACCACCACTACTCCGTCCCTACGACAACAATTTGTTTTCTTTGCATAGTGTGTATTCCAATTTGAAATGCTATGTTGTTACCATTACCTCCATGTATGTATAATCGGAGCTGGCGAGAGATAAAACTACAATCGTCACAATAAAGAGAATACTCGCTGGTTGGGAAATAGCTTCTGCCTAATCACAAATTCTTCAGGACAAATCGAGACTCACAACCATGCTATTATCTATAAGACTAAGAACGAACAATAAATTAAGGATATATACTTTCTAGTATGGTATCACAGATAGTTGATAAATGGGTTTTGTCAATTCTAAAAGGAAAATAATTGCATAGCTGCATAATTTAAATCGCGAACAATCAGCGTAAAAAGCAGTATTGACTCATCACAAACCACAGTTATAATTACGAAACCTTCAAACCCAACCCTATCCATTAATAATAAAGCATTAGTCAATATTGCTCAAATTAACTACATGTAATTAACTATAACCTTTAGAGTACAGGATTTTTTTCTGTCTTTTTTATTCATATTAATGATTCTTTTCGATAGCTTGCATAAATACTTTTCGTAAGTTTAGTTTCTGTTGTATTAATTAATTCAGTGTTATACGTCAGTGTGTATGACACATACTAAAAACAAACCAGGAATCACTGTAACATAATAAAAAAAAAATTAAAATAAAGATGCTAGTTTGTTTATTTGTTACATCAATTCATCAGACACTGTAGCGAGATACCGGAATATCATCCGTCAACGAATTGGTTGGCGGAAATAAACGAAGCCGTGAATGTCGGACGAAAATACATTTTAACATATAATTTCCCCGGCAATTGCTCTCAGTGCAGTATGTTGAACACTTTTCGGTGATGTATCAAAGTGTGCATAGCTCCTGTGTGTCACAAGCAGGCACTTCGCAGTTTGAAGATTTTAATACATTAACTGAACCTAAGCGAATTGGTGCAGAGTTGAGGGATCGAAGGGTGTGTGTGTGTGTGGGGGGGGGGGGGAAGGGGGGTAGACTGTGGCAAACGTTTTAAGGGGGATCTGATTATGCCCTGCAACCTCATTGGGATTTTTTTTCATCCCGCGTTTCGGTTGTTTACGTTGTGAACAAGTTTTCCTAAAGATCGCCAGATCGGAGGTTTTTCCTAAACTGAGCTTATTATGGGAGCTTTGCATAATTAAACAAATAAACACTGTCAATGCTTAATATGACTGGTGAGAGTCCCACACTATACAATGGACAGCACCGCCCCGTTCGAGGACTGCCACCTTACAACGCGCCTCAGGTTTGACTGGGGAGAGTCCCACACTACACAATAGACAGCACCGCCCCGTTCGAGGACTGCCACCTTACAACGCGCCTCAGGTTTGACTGGGGAGAGTCCCACACTACACAATAGACAGCACCTCCCCATTCGAGGACTGCCACCTTACAACGCGCCTCAGGTTTGACTGGTGAGAGTCCCACACTACACAATGGACAGCACCGCCCCGTTCGAGGACTGCCACCTTACAACGCGCCTCAGGTTTGACTGGGGAGAGTCCCACACTACACAATAGACAGCATCGCCCCGTTCGAGGACTGCCACCTTACAACGCCCCTTAGGTTTGACTGGTGAGTCCCACACTACACAATAGAGAGCACCGCCCCGTTCAAGGATTGCCACCTTACAACACGCCTCAGGTTTGACTGGTGAGAGTCCCACACTACACAATAGACAGCACCGCCCCGTTCGAGGACTGCCACCTTACAACGCTCCTCAGGTTTCCTGTCTTGCACCATTACGGGTTTCCAGATATGTCATGCATTAACAAGCGCCAAAATAGTCCAGCATTCAATTACTAAACTAACGCACAGATTAAAATGTCAAATTTAGAAAAAGAAGATAAAAATTGATTTAATTTTAATTTAATGAAGATAACAAAAAAAGCAAAGATTAAATATTATATTAATTATTAATTAAAAAGGAACTCTCTTTTTTAAAAAAAACCCCACAAACATAATAATAAAAATCACCATTTTAGCATTCTAACAATAAAGTCCAGTAGCCGAAGACAAAACTCTGCACTATAATATTCCATCTGACACATGGTTTTAACTCCAAAGACATAAGCTGATAAACGTGAGATCCCATAGTTTGTAACAGTATAGTGTGCAAATCATAAACGATTATACTGTTTGTTTTTTAGTTAAAAAAAAACGAAAAGTCGTCTTTGTGCGTGCGGTCTCTTGAGTATTGCAAAGCCACGATGGCATCCCTGCAATTTTTAACTGAAAATCACTGGCTTGCTCTCAAAACGTTACCAACCAGGACACAATTAATCAGAAAACATAGTAAACCTAGTTTTATATGCAAACGTAAATCTATGGCTACGCCACAAATCGTATTACAATTAACAGTATAACTAATATAGTTTGAAGTACACATATTTAATTTTCCTTGTCCTTATAATGCCCTATCATCCGTAATGATGTAATTGCGTGCCTGGAATAGGTGCCAAACTAATTTAAACGTGTAACTGTTTCTCGCACACGTAATTTATGAAGTTTTGTGAAATTGGCTCCAGAAGTTCTCTTTGAGTTGGGATCCCACCTTTCTGATGCCTTTGTATGCACATGTTTGCTGTAATGTCATAACTACTGATGATATCTCCCTGTGCTCTTTGGAAGCAAAGGACTACATTATCGTATTAGCCGATATTACTACACGACGTGTTACTACTATACTACTTATCCTTGTGTTAAGACTATTCATATTGAACGAAATACCAATATATTTCTGTTTACAAAAATTGAAATAAACGAAACGTTGTATAAGAAACATGTTGTATAAGAAACATGAAAATGAAAACGTTTAATAATATGACATGCCTTTGAGGCAAACTGGAAGAAAACGTGAACGTAACCTGGGTTACGTTTTATGACATTATCAGCAGGGTTACGTTTTGTTGGAGTGTATCCTGCGTTGTGTTGTCTGTACGCATCCAAGCAGTGTTTTGTTCGTGTAACTAAGGTTACGTCTTGTCTGACTAGCATCGGTTACGTTTTCTAGGACAGCAAACTGAATTACGTTTTGGCTCAATGTAACCAGTATTACATTTTTTTTTTACAATAATGTTTTATCTGTGTAACCAGGATTATGTGTTGTCTGACTGCCCGAGTTTACATTTAATAGGGCAGTTACCTCAATTACATTTTGGCTCGCTGTAACCAATATTAAACTTCATTTTTCACAGTAACAGAATTACGTTTTGTTTAACTAATTTACATTAGTCACACAAAACGGAACTCTGTGTCTCGGTCTCACTATCATGTTAATATATCGAAATGTACTCATGCAACGACTAACAATGACGTCGTAAAAAGAATAAAAACATTTAATAAATAGGAGATATGTACGTTTCAGTAACAATGTCTCTTGTTCGACGCATGTTCAAACTCATATTAAAATGTGTGGCAAAAACCAGCGTGTTTCGCAAGTTTAACAATTGACCTTGACCATAATTTTGACTAACAAACTCTTGACGTAGTCGGATATATGACACAACAATAAATACTGGTTGTCAGTGGATACTGCAGTGTTCAGTATTCAATATATCCTGATGGGAAGAACTAAGGGAACACACACACACACACACACACACACACACACACACACACACACACACACACACACACAAAACACACACACATACGCACGCACGTAAACACATATATGTGTGTGTGTTCCCTTATAGATATATATATATATATATATATATATATATATATATATATATTCGGATTCTTCTTTGTTTGTAGTGTTTCATTGCCCCAACATGTATGAGAAGGCCTATGATGCTAGCAAACTCGATGATTACTGGCGAATTGAGCTGTCAACAATACTACTGGAAAGCGACCTTACTGATCTGCAAGAGAAATGTTATTACCAGAACGTACATATACTTGATAAAAATACACGAGGAAAAAACAACTATATATTAAAATATTGAATACAAATATTATTAAAATAACAGCCATATCATTCATATCCGACGAAATATGGTTTTTAAAGGTCATGAAACTTACGGAAAGTTCTGAAAAGTTCCGAAGGTTGCCGAATGTACGGACAGACAACCATGTTTTGTTTAGACATGTATACAACGTCTTTGTGAAGACAGTTGTCAGCAAACACCCGACAAGCTAAGCTGGCTTCCGGTTTGGAAAGATTACTACGTGAAACAATAAAGTGACGTCATTTGAAAATAATATTTGGTGGAAAGTGGCGTAGATACATTTCTGAACACAATTAATGCATTGACGTATTTTAACCCATGATCTGTTATTTTCAAAACGACTATTCAGTAAAAAATATTGCCAGTTTTAGTTACGGTACTTCCCAAGACGGTCATATAGTAAAATGTTTTATTGTTGTTATTTTATTTCTTTTGCTCGATTGCATAAAACTCGCAGAATATGTAATTGAAAATGTATCCAATTTATACCGAGCACAGAGATAAATATATAGGTTAACCCACACTCCATACACCAACCAACCAGGAATCTTTTATATGCACCATCCCACAGACAGGATAACACATACTACGGCCGTTGATATACCAGTCGTGATGCACTGGCTGTTACTGTTACGGATACAGATAGCTGATTATATCCGTAACAGTTAGTACTATTTGTTTAGCTAGTTTCACAGAACAGTACGATCGATGACTGGCGACATTCACAGACGTGTTACTTGTTATTATTTTTAAATTATACATTGGCCGCGAAATGTATTACAGAAACAAATCCCATAAAGAAATCCATTTAAAAAAAAGAAGTAAAAAAAACTAAAACATAAACAAGTTATTTTAATTTTCTTCCCACCCACTATATTTCACTAAACTTACAGCAGGTCGTAAAAAGCTGGTAGCAAACTGCGTTCTGTGACGTCCGCAACTACACTCACAATGGTGACAGTAAAGTTGCGGTTGAGAAACCTCTCGAGTAGCTCTTACTGGGTGTGCCAACGCGAATATATACAAATAGGTTCACTTCACGAATCCGCTTAAAAACAAAAACGCCTGGCCTTTAATTTCTCTGAGTTACTGACAAGTAGGAATTCCAACACAAAACTACCACCAGTGTCCAACATTATTGTTCTAGCCTAGAAACAAATATGCTGTTTAACAACAAAACCAGGAATATTAACCCCAACACGTCGCGGTACATGGTTATACGATTCCCTTTGAATATATACCAATAGTGGAATAAAGGACTAAAGCAGTTTAATGATATAACAAAAAGAAATTATTTATGAAAGAAATTCGTAAACTACATTAATTTTGTATTAATTCATTTATCATCTACTAATAAGTTTGCTTATAGTGAGAAAGTAACTATTTTGACAACTCCCGTACCATATACTATGACGTCATAATACAAGAACTATTTTACTGGCCCCAGAAGCGGACTTTATTATCCATTTAGCTTCCGGAACCGACCGCGGAATGATTCGGAAGAGATCTGATGTTTGATTTGTTGTTGTTAGCGAGTTTGCATGTTCATTACACAATTGATATTGCACATATTACAAAGGTACAATGCATATTAATATTTTTAAAATATTAAAATGCGCGTTTATCATTGTATATCGCATTAATTTAGAATCACGTCCATTGGTTAGTATAAATGTCAATCAAGGAAATCGTCATCATCGTAGCAACCAATCCGGGCCATCGTAACAAGTGAAAGAAAACTGTCATAACACAGAAAAAGCTCACTGTAACAACCCCGCTTGTGATAGAACGAAATCAAATTCATTTTATTGGTATATATGAGTGAACCGGCGGGCCAATAACTGCTATCATATCAATATGAAATACGAAAACTAACTGCATTAAAACGGAACATTTTTACTGAATAATTTTAAAAATGCGAGTGACGCTCAAACATGTATGAATGTTAGCCCCAAGTCATTTTATGGAAAAATAAAACAAAATGTATTAATAAAAAAAACCCCAGAGATAACGACGTATTCTAACTACATACTAGCATCTGCATGTCAACTAACATTTAACAACCAAACCATACTGATTTCCGACTAGGGTTTTCTACAGGGCAAGGCATTTGCCTGTGTATCGGATTGTCAATTTCAATAAATTAATATTAAAAGCATGACAATGCCAAAGTTTTTCATTGTCATGCAACTTTTTTCAATTCTAATTGACCTTTCTACATCATGTGTTTTAAATGTTTGGGCGATTCTACTGTTATTTTTTACTTTAGAAACACAAAATAAAATAGATAAATGTAGATAACAACCCACAGATTCACAATAATAACACTATTTTTATATTATTCCAACATGCCTAGAGATGGCGGAAGGTTGCATGTAAATAGTGTTTGGACCCCTATATACGCGCCCGTCTGATTTCTCTAACATAGAAGACATATGTCAGATACGTCTCGTGAATTACTATCGTATTTCAGTGGTGCGAGAACAAGCAGGAATCGCATACAGTCCTTTAATACATACCTATTCAATGTTACTATAGTGATAAAGACATTTTCGAACTGGATGCTAAATGTATCTTGTATCACACATATGTGCGATCTGGATCGGAACTTGTAAATGGGGACTTTCCTTTATATTTTTGTTATTGAGGTCATGTATGATTTACAAATTACGTCAAATCGTATTTGAAAATATTATACAAAATTGCCGCACAGTATGATTCTTATCGTCAAGTAAATCCTTGAAAGGAGGATTGGTCATAGATTTAAGAAAGTATAGTTATGACGTTAAATTAAAAACAGCTTTTTTAACAAGTAAAAGAAGGTATGTAATAAATACAGAAATCCACATACGTTGTTTTCGCTTCCTATTTATTTCTCTCGTTTATTTGTGCAAGACCATACCACTTAGACCGTGTGGTAGGCATGTATGTATGCATGTGTGTGTGTGTGTGTGTGTGTGTGTATATATTTATTTATTTATTCTTGCGCAAAATAAACTCGAAGCGAAAACAACGTATGTGAAGTTCTGTATATTTATTACCCATATGGTAAATATATATTGGTACATATCAAAAAGATACGTCACACCAGATGTGGGTCGTAACACTTCGATGTCACACGATGACGTCATCGTTAGGCGCACTACAACCTTACCGGAACGTCAACCAAACGATTTGAATGATATAAATTAAGATTCATTATGGGTAATAAATAGGATATTAAAGCCGCTACCATTTCGTATCATGTTTATGTCCCTCGTGAAATAAATTTCATTGTCATTCGTGACAACTGAAAATTAGTTCACTCGGGACATAAACATGATACGAAATGGAAACTCGTTTAATATCCCATAAATATCCACCATTATTATATCATTCTTCAGCAATGGCAATATTGTATTAGCTAAATGTGTTAACGGACCATAAATTAATAATAATAATAATAATAATAATAATAATAATAATAATAATAATTAAAAAAACAAAACAATGTTTGGACCATAGCTCTGATGTAGGGAGTAAGAAAAATATTACACACATTCGATTAGTTGGGTTTTAAATGATTGAATGGTACAAACAAACTGCAGGAACATGCTGACGTTTACAAGTTATATTTGGATCACTTAACGTAGGCCAAGAGATGCTTCCAACCTGCCGATCCCTTGACGAGAAACACATATACCAGAACGTGTGGTGGTACCCTTTACAAATCCGCCACTGTGTATATCAAACATCCACTAGGCTTTCCAATGCTTGTTCTACAGAATACATTGTTGTTTTGTGCGACAAAACACATATTCAAGTGATGGTCGCGTAATTTACGTGTAACGTCGTTTTGAATCCGAAATGAACATTCTAATACAGGAGCTATAGCCGATTGCAGGACGCAAGTCACACGGAATAATATCCAAGAATGTATTAGCACCAAAGGAAAGAAGTAGTTATATTTTGATGTCATCTGTATACGTCAGATTCACAATCTCTTTGGTAGATCTCAGTATTCTTTGAACATATCCATCCTGGACAGCCACGAGTCGTCTCCTTCTCGCAGAAGGACGCTTTCGTATTGCCATCAAATATTGTTCTCGGGATAGGACATTCCTTTCTTCCACAGCCGCCACGAGCGTTCGGTGAGCGACGAGGCACTATCATGATTGCTGGAACCCGTGGAGAGTACGAGGCACGTGATTCGCTCTGACGTAGGCAGAGTAGGCCATCATCGATGGCGACTATCGGTTATCGATACTCAGTATCGAGACTGTATCGCTCAGGTGTTTCACAGTGAGTTTCTGCTAGACATCCTCTCCCTCGGTATCGTGGCCATTGCCGGCTTGGTTCCGTATCTGTATAGACTTTTTACTTTTGTACAAATCCCACAACCCTGACACGATCTCCGCCACGACGATGTCACTGGAGTTCTTGCCCACAAGGCGAAGCGTGAAGACGCCGTCGTGACGGAGATACTCGAGTATAAACCTGGTGGCCAGCTTCTTCTCCGGCCCTGAGCCCAGCCTGTCCATTATTTTTAGAAACTTCTTCACATACTGTACTCTAGTCGTTGGAAACACCATGTGCCAGAGCCACGACACGAAACTGTAGCACGTGAGCACTGACACAAACACTAACCAGAACCAGAGGAAGATGTAAATTTTTTCATTGAATAAATTGATTGGAAGTACACACTGGACGGTATGTCGTTGGATATTTTGCATCTGGCGAATATCAAAGTCACATAGAGTGACTCTGGGGAATCGTTCTGAAGGCGTCCAGTCCTTACCTACTATCAAATCCTCCATCACCTGGAACCCATAGACATTGTAGTCTGTAGAAAGGAAGGAATTCAACATGAACAGCTGTCCGATGGAGTTGGATATATAGAGCACCTTCATCAGCAGGTACACGGACACTAGGTAGTTCCCATACCGCTTCCCGCACAGCAGGGACAGTTTGGCAGACAGCACGTGTCTCAGCTGCACGCAGCAGTTGTGTCTGCTCTCGCGCTGGTTGTCAAGACAACGGTCGACGTGACGCACGACGTACTTTATCGTCCTGATGCGCACGTCGGGACTCTCGTACTGTGCGTTCGACGCAAGGCTGACGATCCGGTCGACATTGATGCCCGACTGGCCGTTCAGTAGCCGCCAGATGATGCACGGGATGTAGAACATGAGCGCCTGGATGAGTAGGACCACCGGCACCCATTGGTAGTACGTCAGTTCCTTCTCCTCCCGGATGTGGTGCTCGATGGGGATGACGTCACTGATGGGGATGTAGTAGGTGTTCGATATCCAACAGATGTTGTTGGTGTAGTCCACGTGCGCTGACGTGAACTGAGCAGGACACCAGCATCTGATAGGGTCTCCTGCAATAAAAAAGAAAGGACACAGATGACCAAACATAATACCATCTGCAATAGCAAGTGTTATAACTGACAACATGACTGTTGAAAATGACGCCAGTTTTGTGCTTGGTTTTTATTACATACCTTTTCAATCTTACTATAGTGATAAAGTCATTTTCAAACCGTGTGATAAATTTATCTTATATCACACATATGTGCGACCTGGACCGGAACCTGTAAATGGGGAATTCCCTTTTTAATTTTACTGCAGTTAGCGCCGTTTTGTCACTGACGTCATGTATGATTTACAAATTGCATCACGTCATATTTGAAACATTATACAAGATTTCCGCAGAGTATAATTCTTAAGAAAGTGTATATATGACGTTAAATTAAAAATCGATTTGTAAAAAATATATTCTTGCGCAAAATAAACTCTATCAATAAAACAACGTATGTGAGGTTCTGTATATATATATCAAAGCAATAACCCAAGCGACTTTCTGTTGTAATATAGATAATTTAAATATTTTTTGCATCAAAAAGGAACGTGGGCCTATTGAGATATTTCTCGTTCCAGCCAATGTACCACGACTGGTATATAAAAGGCCGCATGTTGTGCTATCCTCTCTGTGGGATGGTGCATATAAAAGATCCTTTGCTACTAATGGGAATATGTAACGGGTTTCCTCTATATGACTGTGTCAACATGACCTTATGTTTGACATCCTGTACCTACCAACCTGTAGTCCACTGTGCCACCTTGGCTGGTTGTGTTTTTATATTATGTGTTTTAACAATATTTATAATATAACTACATGCCATTTCATCGATTCTCTCTTGACACAAACGGTCTATACACCAGCTGTCAAAATCTGTAAACCACCGCTAATTAACAGGTACCAGTCGACGGCTACGCATTTCTCGCCTTAACACCGACGACCAAGGTCACAGACCACGTGGCTACCGTCATACAAACACATATAATGACGTCATCAGTCGTGTCAGCCACCAGACTGGTACTCGATTTGATTATACGCTTGACGCTCACCTACATACTGGCGGGCGCTGACCACCACGGTGAAGATGATGAGAATACCAGTCGTGTACAGGTGGTTCACGCGGTCAATCAGGTCGTCGTCGTTGCGGACCTTGACGTTGGCCACTCTCCCAACCGACCCGATAATGCTGTCCATCCTGAAAAAACAAACAAACAAAAAGATATAGCCACTATACGGTTACAAATCGAATTCCATTGCTTCAGTCTTAACTCGACCAACAGGATCTGATAATGCTGTCCATCCTGAAACAACAAACAAACCACAAATATAGGCTCTATGCGATTACAAATCGAATTCCAGTGAGTCGGTTTTAACTCGACCAACACGGTCTGATAATGCTGTCGATCCTGGAAAAACAAACAAGCCAAACGTATAGTCTTTATTCAGTTACAAATCGTAATACCAATGCTTCAGTTTAAACGCTGTCCGCAGCATGAAAGGAAATGGACTGGGGATGAAAGCGAAAGACAATATAAGAAAGCAAAGGGTATGAATTGTTTGATATCACCATCTATTATGTGTCTATCCGACTCTGTCGTATGGAGGGTCGATCCCCGTCGGTTGGCCCATTGAGCTATTTCTCGTCACAGCCAGTACATGGTACATCATAGGCCGTGGTATGTGCTATCCTGTCTGTGGGATGGTGCATATAAAAGATCCCTTGCTACTAATAAAAACATGTAGCGGGTTTCCTCTCTATGACTGTCAAAGTGACCATATATTTGACATCCAATAACCGATGATTAATAAATTTGATCAATGTGCTCTAGTGGTGTCGTTAAAGAAAACAAACTGTCGTATGGCAACTTTGATACTGTCTCGTGAATTAAAAAAAAGAAAAGAAACGCACAGACGATACAATATAGGCAGCTCTTACCGATTACCAAATCTGTTTTATATGCACCTTTTCCCGGACAGAATAAAACATACCACGGTTTTTGATATATCAGTCGGTCCAAAGACGGATCGCCCTTTGGCCGGACACTGCACTTGATCTACATTCCTCCACTTCCCCCGTCATAGGAAAGCGTGTTTTGATGACTATGTAGATGGCATGCATGGCCTCGGATTGAGAATAACCTTCAGTCTGACTATTATAATTGTAGTTATTAAACGGAACTAACTTTACGGAATATCTAATGTAAGTACCAGACGATTTCGTGTCTAAGACAGTAAGGAGTATAAGGAGACCCCGATAGGATTCGTGAAGGATGCAACTTCTATCTGGTTCAGTCTAACATAAACAAAGTATTTTATTTCAGATTCGATCAATTAGTTTTCTCCGAAAGCATGCACTCGAATAAGTGACGACTTGACTTTGAATTTGTATTAGTCCCTGGGAAAACCGCATTAAACTTTAATACTTAAGCATGACCTACAGGGTGTGTTTATTTGCTAATAGGAGTAGGAGTATTAGTAGTAATAATAATAGTAGGGGTATTAGTAGTAATAATAGTAGTAGTAGTAGTAGTAGTAGTAGTAGCAGTAGCAGTAGTAGTAGTAGCATTATCAGTAGTAGCAGTAGCTGTAGCAGTAGCAGTTTTAGTAGTAGCAGTAGCTGTAGCAGTAACAGTAACAGTAGCAGTAACAGTAGCAGTAGCAGTAGCAGTAGCAGTAGTAGTAGTAGTAGCAGTAGCAGTAGCAGTAGCAGTAACAGTAACAGTAACAGTAGCAGTAACAGTAGCAGTAGTAGTAGTAGTAGTAGTAGTAGTAGTATTGGTAGTAGCAGTAGTAGTAACTGTAGTAGTAGTAGTTGTTGTAGTAGTGGTAGTAGTAGTGATAGTGGTAGTGGTAGTGGCAGTGGTAGTACTAGTAGCAGAAGAAGAAGCAGAAGAAGAAGAAGAAGAAGAAGAAAACGAAACATGAAAAGTGACATAGCTGAACTAGGTTTACAATCAGGCGAGGATGATATTCTATATTTGTTTTTTCATCGCCTCCCGCAGACAAGTACAAGTGAAAATGGCAGAAACACGAAAAGGTTGAAAAGAAATAGACATTCAATTCCAAAACCGTGTCCTGGAGAAAGGTCAGAGAGTGAAAAGACTTTACATAGTCATTCTGTCAGTCATGACTAACGAGTGATTTTAAAAAAAAAAAAAAAATGCATTCCATATTCTGAGGTGCGTACACATTGTTGTTATCTGCAGTTCAGGGGCGGATTATGGGGGGTCTCCCAGTTGCACGGACCCACCCCACCCCCCGGCTTAAAAAGAAAAAAAAAACACCACGTAGATCTAAATCGATGTCCATGTAAAATTTATAATTTCAAATTATTAACATTTACATATTGTTTTGACAGCCCCCCCCCCCCCATTACCTAAAGCA
The DNA here is from genome assembly GCF_016097555.1 of Gigantopelta aegis. Classification (NCBI taxonomy): domain Eukaryota; kingdom Metazoa; phylum Mollusca; class Gastropoda; order Neomphalida; family Peltospiridae; genus Gigantopelta; species Gigantopelta aegis. The sequence continues at coordinate 37,450,632 of NC_054711.1, forward strand.
TAATCCGCCCCTGCTACTACAATAACATGACGATCAAAAACATTCCATTTGTCAAAACTGATCATTTATGCGGAATGTTGTAGATAATCTGTAAAATTGCAGACAGAACAAAAAGCTACAATAGCAACTTTGGTGACTTTACCAAATGCTAAAGAAAATGAATGGTGACGCAGAATCACAATCTGTACTAAAGTATTCTAAGCATTGGTGACGCAAATCGAGACGTTACATCAGAGTCAAGACAAGCCATAGAGGAACTCAGCCAGGCGTGACGCGGTTTCCAGTGTAACAAGCAGCACCACACCAGTGTAAAGATGTAATGCTATATATTAATCATCTGTCAGTCTACCAAAGTGCCGCCATTAGGAAAGAGTCCTCGTTGCAGCAGTGTGTGTCTGTATCCAATTGTTGAATTAGAAGCCAGTAATGAGGAGGTAATAACGCGAACCGACCAACAGCACTTCACATTGGCGAGGCCGGGGACGAGGAGCTGGTGGATGCGACATGGGGGGCCATCTTTTTACGACCTTTTAAATCTGCCAACCCCCTCCCTCACCAAAGTGGGTGCAGCTCCCAATATGTCATTTCATTTCAACCTATTTTCGTGCTTATATCCAATTATGGTTCAAGCACGCTGTCATGGGTATACACCTCAGCTATCTGGGCTCTCTGTCCAAGACAACGAGTTAATTGTTAGATGTTAGTGGTTAGTGAGAGATAAGTCGGTGTCGTGGCTTTAAAGTAATTAAAACTCATCTGCTGGGAGCCGATACTGTGAAATGTTAACCGTGTCTTGGAACAGACGGCTCAGATAGAAGGCAACAACTGATGGTACAGTAGAAATCACACTAAGCCGTTTTTCGTCAATACGATTATTCTTGGAATTTCACAATACCGGCCTCGGTGGCGCAGTGGTTAAGCCATCAGACTATATGCTGGTAGGTACGGGGTCCGGTACCGGCTCCAACCCAGAGCGAGTTCTTAAGGGCTCAATGGGTAGGTGTAAGACCACTACACCCTCGTCTCTCTCACTAACCATTAACCATTAACCAACTAACAACTAACCCTCTGTCCTGGACAGACAGCCCAGATAGCTGAGGTGTGCGTCCAGCGTAGCCTGCAAAATAAGTTCAAATGAATGGAATTTCACCTGAATTCTGTATTAACAGTATAGTTATCTCTTTTATCCATATGGTGTAAGCAACAGACATGATTAATGTTAGTCCGGAGGGACGTAGTGTGGTTCTTACTACGTCCGGATCTTGTTACATACCCTATATATATATATATAGCTGGTATTCAAAACTTGTGGCATCATGTTTCAACAGTTTCTCAGCCGAAATAGTGCAACAAATAGACACACACACCAAAAATGTATAACCTACCGTACTCACTATATCCTGATTGAAGTACTTGCATCATTATTAACAAAATAAATCTTCCAACAACAACAAAAAAAAATTCCACTCCATTTTACAAAGAGGGAAGTAACTCGCCGTGCACGTTAAGAAAAGTATTGCCTTAATTTTTCCCGTGCACTAGACTAATGTGAAAAGGTTGCATTTTAATTTTATACAAGAACAAATTTCATTTCATAAACTATTTCATCCACACTGAAACAATTAAAACTCAAATTGAATTTTGTTTTAAATATTCTGAAAGAAAACAAATGTAAATAAATATAAGCAACGCCTGCTAATTCCACCGATCATTCCTCATCAAAACAACAAACCATGCTGTTACTTATTTTCACCCGAAGCTATCAATAAAGTGCTTTCTGTATGTGGTGCATTCCTCGTTCGCGAAATGCGGACCGAAACTTGACACCCTTGGCATACTTGCGTGTGCCATAAAGGTTGGACTATACCAATTCAAATCCCATAGGCGACCATGTTAACGTTTGTGTTTAAAAACACTATATGCAATATATCAACCAAACTGTGACCCATAAATATCAGTACTACAACCCCTACCTCAGAGTATTAACTGCAGAAAATGGTACCTTTCATGGCTCATTTTCGATATAACCAGATGTTTCTACAACACCCCTAGTTTCGCACAAAATTTGAGTACTTTTTTGTACAGGTACCCCATACATGTTCCAAGCACAAGGCTACTTGACACGGTGGTACTACATCAAATAAAATTGCATACATTTTTAACCCAGATGAAACTAATTTTTTTTTGCAACCAACACACTCACATTTATAACCAATCACAGGACTTGTGGTGTTAACTTCTCTATCAAAAGTTCGGTACACCTCGAACTTCGACCCAGCCGGAAATTAATTGGTATAGTGCAACCTATACTGATAACATACATGTTTCAAAAGGTGGTGAATCATGTGTTTTTATGACAACCAGGATCTGGTGTCTTCTGACATAAACTGACAACCTCACTGAAACTGTTGTTTCTACAGTGCAACCTAATTTAATGTACACCTCACAAAGCACATGTATTTTGTACAGTTTTGTACAAATGCAATATGTCATTTTTGAAAAAATAATTTTTTTTTAAATAATACTTCTGAAGATATTTACTGTCAGATGTGTGTGTGTGCTCAGCTATACATGTAGAGACAGCATGGCTATTCAGAGTACCTCAACTCCTTAAACTTATTCCATTGAAGCACATGTACTTGACTGACCCCTAGATTATGAAGACCTCAATAGGCACATCAAAGAAATATCAGTATTAAAAAAATACAATGTCTGAGGAAGGAAAAACCAACATGACTGCATCTGTATGAAGTAATGACTTAATGTCCTGCACATCACTGTTGGAAGAAAATCCTGTATGCTGAGTGTGGGCATCTTCAAGTTACCATGTGCGCGAATTTCAAATCCATCAGCTATGCAGATTTTCAAATTGGACCATCAAAACCATTGGCAGCCACCAATATTCCTGACTATATTTTATGTATAGCCTACTGTAGTTGGAGGTTTCAAATATTTGTGATATCTGGAATTATTATGCAGCTTTCGCATATTTATTTTTGATTCATTACTAAAAAAAAACAGTTTTTAAGTGACATAATTACCCAAACATCTATTTTATTGCATTATTTTCTAATCCAGATCAATACAATATGTATATTGGATGTATTCCTACAATCTGTAATCCAGCATATCATTTAGCTATTACCATTGGATAATACAGCATTAACAATAAAATAAATCATCAAATTACACCAAAGTAGATAATCAAATCTGGAAAAATTGGTTCCAAATCTAGTATACACTTAAAATACACTTCATGGGAGCAAACTAAGTGGTTATTTAAAAAAACGATTTGATCTGGAGACCTAAAGATATGTTTAACAAACTTATTGTTATGTATAAATGAGAACAGAAGGCACAATAGTGACCAAAATTTTAATTATGGCTTTGGTAAAAAATTTCTTCAAAGTAAAAAAATGTTTCCCCTAAAACTACAAATTTGTCTAAAATATGACTTAGCACCCTATAAATATGCCAAAAGGACAATAAAAATCAAGGTCTTTAAAAAGTTAAGCTATCAGAAGTACACACATGAAACATTAACTATGTTTATAGAAGTTAAAGACATTATCCCAATATTGGCACATGTTATTTTTAATATAAAAATAAATTGCTATTAAAATCTAAGTTCAGACTGCCTAGATATATTAACATATTTAAGAGCAGTTGTATATGGCAAGTCAAACACCATGTAAATAAGAACATTCAAATCTGTATAGTATGAATTATAGGCCAAAACCAACTTTTCCTCAGTGCTAATTTTTGTTCAAACTCCATTCAGAGCCATGTACAGTAATTATTGTCAAGGTCAAGGTCATTGTGAACTTGCATGGCCGAGTGACGGCTAATTAATCAAATAGTGTAGTTTAATTTAATTAAATCACAAAAATCATAATCTTTTTTATTATACACTGAATATGTGCTATAGGTTGGACTATACCAATTCAAATCCCATAGGCGACCATGTTAACGTTTGTGTTTAAAAACACTATATGCAATATATCAACCAAACTGTGACCCATAAATATCAGTACTACAACCCCTACCTCAAAGTATTAACTGCAGAAAATGGTACCTTTCATGGCTCATTTTCGATATAACCAGATGTTTCTGCAACACCCCTAGTTTCGCACAAAATTTGAGTACTTTTTTTTACAGGTACCCCATACAAGTTCCAAGCACAAGGCTACTTGACACGGTGGTACTACATCAAATAAAATTGCATACATTTTTAGCCCAGATGAAACTAATTTTTTTTGCAACCAACACACTCACAGGACTTGTGGTGTTAACTTCTCAATCAAAAGTTCGGTACACCTCGAACTTCGACCCAGCCGGAAATTAATTGGTATAGTGCAACCATAAGAACCGGTCTCACTAAAGGTTACCTGCCTGTAGAGTGGGAAGTAATGCAGGTTTTACACCCTTCACTAGTTTAAAACTAGTAAAAGTGGGTACGAGATTTAGGTATTTCCCGTTCCAGCCAGTTTGATACTGCTATATATACCAAAGAACACGGTAAAATGTTGCCCTGTAGGGTGTATACTACCAAATCAAATCCCATAGACGAAAATAGTAACATGTGTGGCTAAAATTCCTACCTGCAGCGTATCAATCGACATAAACACCACGGATATAAATGCTATCACCCCTCACCCTTAAAGTGAATCAGAAAAAATGGGAGTGAAGCTGCTCATATCAGAGATAACGGGTAGCATCTATGACTATCCTAGTTCCGCACAAAACATGACTACTGTTTTTACACGTACCCCATACATGTTTCAAGCACAAGGCTACTTGACACAGTGGTACTAGATGAAATAAAATTGCATACGTTTTTTCGCCCAGATGAAGCTATTTGTTTTTACAACCAACACACTCATATTTATCACCAATCACAGGACTTGTGCACCTCGAACTTTGACCCAGCCGGAAGTTATTTGGTTTAGTACTACCTGTAATCCATTGCTGATATTCGTAAGTAACAGCCTATGTTGCAGCATCTACATTCGACTATAGATAGTTTATTGTTTTTTAAAAATTACTACAAACATTTGCAGATATATATATATATATATGTATATATATATATATATATATATGAAATTTGTTTTTGCTACTGACACTATATGGCGAAGTCCTTAACCACATGTCTGACGCCATATAACCGTAAATAAAATGTGTTGAGTGCGTCGTGAAATAAAACATTTCCTTCCTTCCTTTCTTCCATATGCTAAAATAGCATGCTGAATATTAGCAAAGGTTGGCCAACCAGGTTTTGAGACATGCCTTTCCAGTGAATACCTACATTGTTAAACTAGGTTTTTAATTATATATTTGCAACCATTTGTGGAGGAGTACGTGTACTTGACATGTATGTTTCTAACGGCATTTATTTATTTTATAGGTGACAAAAGTAAAACAAGCGTGGAATGTATGTCCAGGAAAGTGAATTAATGCGACAGAAGTCATGGTAATGTCCCCCCCCCCCCCCCCCAACCCACACACAGAGAGAAACGTAAATGAATGGGACAGAAATCAGGGTAGTGACCACCATCCCTCTACCCCTCTCTCACCCAGACATGCATCCCCCGCCCCCCACACACACACAGGAATGTGAATGAATGAGACAGACGTCAGGGTAGTGCGCACCACACCTCTACCCCCCTGCCACACACCAATCCATCCCCACACGCAAGAAAGTGAATGAATGAGACAGAAGTCAGGGTAGTACCCCCATCCCTATACCCACCTCTCACACAGCCAGCCACCCCCCAGATACAGGGATGTGAATGAATGAGACAGAAGTCAGCGTAGTGAACACCACCCCTCTACCCCCCCACTCACCCAACTACCCCCACACACAGGAATGTGAATTAATGAGAGGTCAGGGTGGTACACCCCACCCTAGATAGAGGGGTGTGAATGAATTAGACAGAGGGCAGAGTAGTGCCCACCACCCCTCTACCCCCTCCCATCCACCCACACACAAGAAAGTGAATGAATGAGACAGAAGTCGGGGTAGTGCCCACAACCCCTCTATCCCCTCCCATCCACCCACACACACAAGAAAGTGAATGAATGAGACAGAGGTCAGAGTAGTGCCCACCACCCTCTACCCCCTCCCATCCACCCACACACAAGAAAGTGAATGAATGAGACAGAAGTCAGGGTAGTACCCCCACCCCTCTACCCTCTACCCCCTCCCATCTACCCACACACAAGAAAGTGAATGAATGAGACAGAAGTCAGGGTAGTACCCCACCCTCTACCCCCCCTCACACAGCCAGCCCCCCCCCCCCCCCCCCACATACAGGAATGTGAATTAATGAGAGAGACGTCAGGGTAGTATCCACACCACCCCCAGGTACAGGGGTGTGAATGAATTAGACAGAACTCAGGATAGTGGCCGATAGTCTACAGTAACATACACGCAACCAGAAGTAATAAGACCAATATCGGGGCGGGACGTAGCCCAGTGGTAAAGCGTTCGCTTGATGCGCGGTCAGTCTTGGATCGATCCCCGTCGGTGGACCCATTGTGCTATTTCTCGTTCCAGTCAGTGCTCCACAACTCGTGTTACAAAGGCCGTGGAATGTATTTTCCTGTCTGTGGGATGGTACATATAAAAGATCCCTTGCTGCTAATCGAAAAAAGAGTAGCCCAGGAAGTGGCGAAAGCGGGTTTCCTCTCTCAATATCTGCGTGGTCCTTAACCATATGTCTATCATCATATAACCGTAAATAAAATGTGTTGAGTGCATCGTTAAATAAAACATATCCTTCCTTCTATATATATGTGTGGTCCTTAACCATATGTCTGACGCCATATAACCGTAAATAAAATGTGTTGAGTGCGTCGTTAAATAAAACATTTCCTTCCTTCTATATATGTGTGGTCCTTAACCATATGTCTGACGCCATATAACCGTAAATAAAATGTGTTGAATGCGTCGTTAAATAAAACATTTCCGTCCTTCCATCAACACCAATCAAAGCAAGGGACTATTTTCTACTGGTACTAACTTCCACACAACAACTACTGACTGGTACTGGTGGTGGTACTGCCGTTAAATAAAAGACCTGCTGTCTATGTCTGGATCAAATACTTTCGGTTCACTTGCTTTTCTACTGCTCCTGCCCCGGCCAATAAAATAACACACACACAAGATAGTGTACATTTTTAGAGCTCAAATAGGACACTGATGGTTTTATCATGAAATCACAGCAATAACTTGCATTCTAGCAATCGGAGTCTTGATCTACAGACCCCATAACCTCCGAGACCAGTACGATGTCCAGGAATGAGAAAAATGCATTTAAGTCATATCAGGCCCGAAGTAACTACATCTGATTTGTGTGTGTGGGGTGGGGGATGGGGCACAATCACTATTCTTATCGTTATTTATGAAAGATTATGATTAAGAAACCCCACAGCCCCCCCCCCCCCCCCCCCCCCCCCCCCCACACACACCGATGCGACCCTGCATCCTCCAAAGTACAAAGTACTCCAGAAAATAGCATACACATCTCAGGGTTTAATTTGTACAGTGTTTCATTTGTTTATAGAAAGTAGTACCCCCCTAGGATTTTTGATCAGGGTACGGCCCTGGATATTATTTTCAATAATCAATATACGGCGCGACGTAACCAAGTTTTAGAGCGCTCGCCTTATGCGCGGTCAGTCTATCGGTGGGCGTATTAGGATTTGTCTCGTTCCAGCCAGTGCACCACGACTGGTATATCAAAGGCCGTGCTTTCCTATCTGTGGGAAGTTGCATATAAAAAAAGTTCTTGCTTCTAATGGCAAAATGTAGCGGGTTTCCTCTCTAAGACTATATGTCAGAATTATCAAATGTTTGACATCCAACAGCCGATGATTAATAAATCAATATTATTATTAGTATGTTATTAATCAAAACAAACTTTAACTTTTAACTTGTACCCTGTGTGTTGGATATCAATAACTAGGTCACACGTGTAACGCGGGTATTTCGATTGGGGGCGCTGTAAAGGTCAGTACTATCTGACATTTAGTATTGCCGTATGTGATTGCCTTCGAATGGCTCTCAGATGGAAGTGGTCAAAATAATGTTTGGCTTTCTGTCAAGAAATCCTTTTAAATTACGTCACAGTTCGTCTCAACAGCTACACGAGAGTAATATTATTCCTAAATGTGTATCTGCAATTACACGTCTAACTGATAAAAAAAAAAAACCCACAACAAAAGTGTAATTCGAAATGTGATAGGAACATGTTACACAGATTGCACGTCATAACCAATCGGTAATGAATGTCCAGTAAACCGTGCTCTGTTAGATAGCAATATAGAAGGAAGCGTTCAAAAATTAATAATTATAACAGAGTTTATGGTAAACCTAGTTTTGTAATAAACATCTTGTAAACAAACGCACAGTAATATTTCGTATACATTTAATAGTTAGTACACTATAACTATTTAAAGACAATGCGGGGTAAGTTCTATATAGTATCTATTTAATATGTATGTATGTACGTATGTATGTATATATATATGTATATGTATATGTATATGTATATGTATATGTATATGTATATGTATACGTATACGTATATGTATATATATAACACAAACTGAATAAGGAAATAAAGAAAGAACGAGAAATATATGTAATGAAATAAAAATACAATTGCAACAAATTTAAAATAGTCCCTATACTGTAATTATATAGCTATATGCAAAAACAAACAAACAAACAAACAAAATTTTTTTTTTTAAAAAGGTAGAGAGAAAGAAATAGATAGATATTACCAGAGCCACAACGTTTGTAAACAAAGCAGATACAGAGTATTGCATGAGTACTCAAAATAGCAACACAATCCCATCCTGCACTTTACATTTTATTTCATTTCATCTTATTTTCGTGCTTATATCCAATTAAGGTTCAAGCACGCTGTCCTGGGCACACACCTCAGCTATCTGGGCTCTGTCTGTCCAGAACTGTTCGTTAGTTGTTAGTTGGTTAATGGTCAGAGAGAAGAGGATATAGTCGCCTTACAACTACTCACTGAACCCTTAGGAACTCGCTGTGGGTGGGATCCGGTACCGGGCTGCGAACCCTGTACCTACCTGCCTGAAGTCCGGTGCACTTTACAATAGCTAGAATGGATGTGACGGAAAACGATTAGCGAATCAGATTTAATCAAAGATGACTAATATGTTTTCTTCGTTCATCCATTTGCCAGGAAACAACATACTTATAATGACTCAGAACTATTAGGCAATAATCCGATATTTTCTAAGATAGTCTTACACATGCCGGAAGTGAAAAAAAGAAAGAAGAGCCAACAACAACTGATAATCGGAACACGAATCCGGGCCTAGCTTACCTCTCGTTGCGTGTGTTACTGAAAGCTTTAACCTGTGGTAAAGTCAGCTGAGATGCTTTGCCAGACGTTACAAACCCCATCGAGGTACTAGGTGTTTACTACACTGGTCTGGCGTGAGCAGCATGTCCCGGTGGTACAAATCCAGAGTTAGTTAATGGGTGAATCAGTCACACATATACAACACACACACGCGCCGATGGGCGGGGGAAGATAAAAAAAAAACACGGCCTCCGGAATGATGGTGATTCTCATCGCTACCCAGGTGTGGCTAGTTAGGTGTCCACTCACTGACTCACTACCTTTACGAGTGATTTCAATCAGTGAGTAATTTTTTCTACATGTGATTTGTCCTTCGGTTACCGGTTACCGGAATTTTTATCGGTGAATGGCATCGATGTGTAAAGATAAGGAGTGGTTGGTTATATATTACGATAGGCGTGATACCATCTTGCAGACACAAATTTGAAAGGTCAACTGCGGTTTCTTTCGCAACAGAAGTTACCCATATTAATAGTGGAAATGAGAGTCCGGACAAATATGTATGCACCACGAACATTTATATACATTTAATATTCATACTCGTATATGTTTCGAAAACCAGAAAAATAGAAACAGAGACACACAAAAAGAGAAAGAGTGAGAGATAAATAGATAAAAAGAGAGAGACAGAGAAAGAGACAGACAGACAGACATTCAGAGAGAGAGAGAGAGAGAGAGAGAGAGAGAGAGAGAGAGAGAGAGAGAGAGAGAGAGAGAGAGAGAGAGAGAGAGAGAGAGAGAGAGAAACATTCATAGAGAGAAAGGCAGAGAGAGACACACACATACACAGAGAGAGAGAGAGAGAGAGAGAGAGAGAGAGAGAGAGAGAGAGAGAGAGAGAGAGAGAGAGAGGGCCTACTATAACTCGATCTCGTAAGCAAAGCGCATTACAATGAAGAGTGAACATCAATACAATTATATACTTTTGTATTAGTACGTATGCACTTATGTATAAATATCTATGATAATAAATAAATGTTACGTTCGCCCAGGAAACCAGCATTGAACGAATGGATCACACTGTGGCGTCACAGACGTGTTTTAAAGCCCAATAACTTGAAGATCTCGCCAGTCCACGGAAATTTATCACACTGTCATTCTATTGCAAAGTCGATACAGTGCATGATACATCCAGACAATACTAAAATAGCTCAGCGACGGGGTCAACGGGAGCCAAAGGGGGATGGGGGGGGGGGGGGGGGGGGGGGGGGGGGGTGTCTGTCCGGGCTTTCACAAAGCTAGTTTGTGTTGTTTAACGACACCACTAGAGCACATTGATTTATTAATCATCGGCTATTGGATGTCAAATATTTGAAAATTTAAGTTGTTTATGTTCGAAACTCTAGTGGTATAGGAGCATGTAAATAAATATTGGAATGGAATGTAAGTTTTAGAGACGAGACTCGCCATCCGGTTTGTTTTAATTTTATCTTTATCAGGTGGGTTGTTTTTGTTGTTTTTTACAGTTCTAGTAGTCTATCTTTAACTTAAATTTATCGTCGTGATAGTGTCTGACGTTCATGGACGTATTCACCACAGGTTGTACTGTGATAAGTAAAATAAACACTTGTGTATGTAACTGGAGACTACTTGAAATGTCCTTTATAATTGGGTGCTTGTTATACAAGGTAAGCATTATCGCAGACCCGGCTGTGCTGTGTTTCGGCGATGATTCAGTGTCGAAAGTGATCTCTTAACGTAATTTTCAAAGAATGGTTTGAGAAAACCGAGAAAGCAAAAAAAAAAAAAAAAAAAAAAAAAAAAAAAAACCCCAACACAAAACAAGAAAAAAATCCCGAACAATAAACAAGATACACATGCAACTTTCAACCGTGCAAGACGTTGGCAACGCTGGAATCACAACACAGATTTTCTTTAAATCTTTACTATGACGTAAAGGTGCCATACCACGGCGCGATAAACTGAAACGCTTGGTGTTAAAAAGAAGAAAAAGATGAATGTTTAGGGATTTTGTTTTAATCAACACTTCAGTACATTTGGCTTACGGCCGTTTGGGGTGTGATATTATATATGACTCTTGGCCTAAATAATTAGAGACGAAACCCGTTGCCGCCACACCGACTTCTCCTACTGATTTTGTTTCGTTTTGTTTAACGACACCACTTAGACTAGTGGAGCAATTAAAGGAATGCTAAAGCAAGGCTTTTGGACTGGTGTGCACATTCAACGATACATAATGCACATTATTGCTTAATATCAACAAGTATAATCGTATAGTTAATTAATAAAACTGTTAAATGTGACGGCTATTATATATAACGGGCGCAGCCATTTTGTGCATTATATATGCATTTTTTCTTTGGAGTTTTTAAAAGAAAAACATACTATAACTCCATTTCGTTATATTGATGCAAATTGAAATATATTTAGTTAAATAGTTTATTATACTATCAAGTCATTTATGTTGTTTTACAGGTCAGGTTGATGAAAGCGAAGCGCCTTGTCGTAAATTAGAGCATTTGTTTACACTGTGCATAATAGAGAAGTTGGACCTGAGCTGACGTCACTTCGCCCCAAGCTATACCACCGGACGTCACAAAAACGAAACAAAATGGCTGCCTCCAGTTAGCAGGAATAATCACGGTTTTTATTAATTCTAAAATTACGCGTTTTTCATTTGTTAAAGTGTCAGTATGTGTTGGTGGTCCGGGTATGCATCTTTCCAACACATAAGGCTCTTGCTGGAGTTAGTCTACTTTTAACAGTTACAGCAGCTCGTGGCAGTACAGAACGCATGCATGAAAGGTGGAATTTCAGACACAGATGAATTAAACGTCTTGTTGATTGTGGAGTGACTGGACATGCCAAAACATTTGGTAGCCTGGCGGACTACCAGGGTTAGACAACTGGTAGTCCGAGTGAGAAATCGGTAGCCACAACACCCCGGTCTACCACTAAGGTCAAGCCCTGCTTGAGTACATTGCTTTTTAAATCATCGGCTATTGAATGTCAAACATTTGGTAATTCTGACATAGTCTTAGTGAGGAAACCTGCTGCTGTTTTTTTTTTCATTAGTAGCAAGGGATCTTTTATATGCACCATCCCACAGACAAGATAGTACATACCACGGCCTTTACTATACCAGTCATGGTACAGTGGCTAGAACGACCTACTGAATAACCATATCCTGCAGAATGGAGATGAGATGCCACAGGATTTGGTAGACCAACGGGGAACTATGCCAGTCAGGACATGAATAGTGGAAGGAAGACAAGGAATGAAGGAAGGGAGGAAGGAAGGAATGCATTATAGTCACATAGCGTCGGGCATATGGTTAAGGAGTACACAGATGAAAGAGGAAATCTGATATTGCCACACAAACGGTAACTATTTCCGATTAGAAGCAAGGTATCTTTTATATGCAGCATCCCACAGACAGGATAGTACATACCACGGCCTGTGTTACACCAGCTGTCGAGCACTGGCTGGAACCAAAAATACCTCCTAGACCAACCGCGTATTACATTTCAACTTATTGTCGTGCTTATATCCATTTAAGGTTGAAGCACGCTATCCTGGGTACACATCTCCGCCATCTGGCGTTAATTGTTAGTTGGTTAGTGGTTAGTGAGAGAGAAGAGGGTGTAGTGGCATTACACCTACCCACTGAGCCCTTAAGAACTCGCTTTGGATTGGAACCGGTACCGGGCTGCCAACACTGTACCTACCAGCCTGTAGTCCGATGGCTTAACCACTGCGCCACCGAGTCTGGTGCGCATCAGATGAGCGCTTTACCACTGGGCTACAATGTTAAACCCATTTGTGTGTGTTCAATTAAGGATCAAGCTCATTTGCTATGGCCATAACCTCTGACTTCGATAGCTGCTATATCAAGGGCAGAACAGAATCCAGGGAGGTGAATGTCCTATTTGTCTAAAGAGCTGGCGCAAAAACATTCCAAGCAAATGGAAATTTAAAAAACAGAAAGAATCTACGTTTTATCTTGTTTAGAAATTAAAAAAACAAACATGAATAATATAATAATACAGCAAAATATTTACAAACGTACACAAGCCACTTGAATATGGAACTATGACAGATTTTAGAACTTTTATAGAAAGCGATCAGATAAAATGCAATGCAATGCAATGCTAGAAATCGTTGCTACAAGTTGCGTAGTGTTGCCACACCTTTAGTCTAAGCGAAATCCCATGCAGCATTGACTCAGACAGGTAATTTGGACGGAATGTTAATTTACCTTTTTTTACATGTAATAATAAGAATGCAATGCATAATCTTAAAATCTCGCATTTCCAAATGCCATAATACTTTCTGTACGCTTCTTTTCCCTGTATGTTTTTTTTTTTCCTTCTAAATTTTTTCAGCATGGTCGCAAAACACCTAAATGGGTTTGCACTCCAAAGTTATAACTGTTTGGCAAAGTCAGTACACAGGTACCATACTCTGTAAACTATATATCTGTGTTGTTCAACAAGGAATACCAGAATTTTTAATATCATCCTGATACTGAGGTGCTTGCACTGTAGGATCCAATCACCACAGTAGACCCATGCTCGGACTCTTTTGAAAGGTATATCAAAAGGCCGTGGTATGTGCCTGTGTAAAAGTACATGTAAAAAAAATTATGGTACATGGTACCATACATGGTACGTGGTATGTGCCTGTGTAAAAGTACATGTAAAAAAAATTATGGTACATGGTACCATACATGGTACGTGGTATGTGCCTGTGTAAAAGTACATGTAAAAAAAAATATTTCTACAAATAGGATAATAGCGAGTTTCTTAACTAAGACTATGTCGGAATTACCTTATGGTTGACATCCAATAACCGATGATTAATAAATCAATGTGTTCTAGTGGTGTATTTAAACAAAACAAACTTTAACTTTAACTCATCCTGAAAAAAATGAAAGTAAACTGTTTAGGGCCGTATCTCGTGTGTGTGTGTGTGTGTGTGTGTGTGTGTGTGTGTGAGGGGGGTAATGAAAACAAAAACTCTTTTAGTACACTCGATTTTAACTGGTGAAGTCCCTATATCACCATCAATAAACGCCTGTACAGAAAATTGTGTACCGTAGGTGGTGGTGGGGGTTGAGGGGGAGGGGGACTGGACTGTGGCGAGCAAAGAGTTAAGGGGGTGAGGAAGGGCGGAAAATACATTTTAAAAACATTTGCTTGGAGCAGAAGAGCTTTCGATCACCCCCATCTTCCCCCCCCCCCCCCCCCCCCCCACACACACACATACACACACACACACACACATACACACACCTGCACACGCGTCTGGACATTGACTCTCGTGTTTCTTAGTTAACAAACACTTCCACACATACTTACAAATACTAAAGGTGCAGCGCCTTTATCGCCCTAGATTGGGCATGCTGTCTCAGTATTTTCCACCCACTCAAACACAAACCGAATGCTTGGCGTCTGTTTATTTCCCCCAGACAAGCAACGCGGTCTTACGAAATTTAAACACGCAGACGATCAATAAAGCAAAACCACACGTTACACATTGAACTCTATTTTAAGTGCAACGGCATAAAACACAGATTTTTTTTTTTTTTAAAGTCCTTTATTTCCCATAGATGATTTAATCTGATTTAAAATATGTGTTTTAAATCGCCCAGTTTCCTGCATGTTAAGTTTAAACAATACCGGTCCCAGTAGCGACTAACAAAAGAAAGGAAAGAAGAAAATGGATTTGTTGCTTAACGGCACATGAGTACATTGTTTAATCAGCGGTAATTAGATGTAAAACACGTTTCCAGTGTGTCACACTTAGTTTAGTATTGAAAACATAAGCTACGCCTTTCGATTAGCAACAAAGAACCATTTTCAAACACACTCTTTGGAGAGAACATATGTGCTATTTTTGGTATTCTACATAAATCTCCCTCGCATGTGGAGTATCGATTTAAAGACATCTGATTTGCTGACCCATGGTGATGTCCCGGACGTCATCCAATAAAATTAGCACTGCCAAAACTAAGCCACGCCTTTCGATTAGCAACAAAGAACCATTTTCAAACACACTCTTTGGAGAGAACATATGTGCTATTTTTGGTATTCTACATAAATCTCCCTCGCATGTGAAGTATCGATTTAAAGACATCTGATTTGCTGACCCATGGTGATGTCCCGGACGTCATCCAATAAAGTTAGCACTGCCAAAACTAAGCCACGCCTTTCGATTAGCAACAAAGAACCATTTTCAAACACACTCTTTGGAGAGAACATATGTGCTATTTTTGGTATTCTACATAAATCTCCCTCGCATGTGGAGTATCGATTTAAAGACATCTGATTTGCTGACCTATGGTGATGTCCCGGACGTCATCCAATGAAATTAGCACTGTCAAAACTAAGCCACGCCTTTCGATTAGCAACAAAGAACCATTTTCAAACACACTCTTTGGAGAGAACATATGTGCTATTTTTGATATTCTACATAGATCTCCCTCGTATGTGGGGTATCGATTTAAAGACATCTGATTGGCTGACCCATGGTGATGTCCCGAACGCCATTCAATGAAATTAGCGCTGCCAAAACTAATTACTCTCTGCGACATACATGTTAACTTTGCAGTTCCCATAAACGAGTTTAAGTTGGAAAGGACTTTTAAGTTTGTTTTGATAGCGAAGATATGTAAGAAAGAGAATATCACACTCGTGTCCGTGAAAAACCAGCTGTCTTTCAATTAGTTTAACAACGTATCCAGCTGGCTTTCCATAGGTAGATACATTAAGAAATATTTCGTCATTAAAGGAACATTCCTGAGTTTGCTGCAATTTTAAAGATGTTATCGACTAACAGAGACTTTTTAACGATTGTAATTACATATCAAATATATTTTTCTGCATAAAATATTAGTGGCTGTATATTAAATGTGTTTCGGATCGTTCTAATATTTGTACTAGGTTAAATTTCATTTTATTTCCTAAAATATAAGTTTTTCGTACGTATGAAATTATTTGAAGAAAAATATCGAGTTTGGGCTTCTTACAAATATTAAGACGACCAGAAACGCATTGATTATACAGACATTGATATTCTAAACCAGAAAATATATTTAATATGTAAGTTTAATCGTAGAAATATTTTATTAGTCGAAAACATCTCACAGGCGGAGGAGGAAATATTTTATTTAACGACGCACTCAACACAGATATATGGCGTCAAACATATGATTAAGGACCACACAGATATTGAGAGAAGAAACCCGCTGTCGCCACTTCATGGGCTACTCTTTCCGATTAGCAGCAAGGGATCCGTTATATGCACCATCCCATAGACAGGATGGCACATACCACGGCCTTTGATGTACCAGACTGCATATCCACACAGTCCGAATTACCACTTTCCTCTTTTCTTTATTTAATATAACCTACATATATCGAACGTAAATTATAACTAACAAGAGGACATTATATTCTACCCTGTATCATGCAACTCGTACATATTGAGAACTAATTGCTTTGAACGGTAAGATAATACAACTTCCCAAGATTGAGACGAACTATCGTTATTGTTCTCTCAAATAGATTTATTTTTGTACTAAATGAGTAATTGCTGTGCTTGTAGAATTTTTAAAAATAAAATCCACTAGCCATGAGATGGTGATTAATTTTTTTTACTAGCCACGATTAAAAATTCACTAGCCCGACATTACTTTAAGTTAATACAATTTTATTAAATTATAGTAGTAATTGGATATGTAACCTAAAGAGGGAGATAGAACTTAAAAACACTAACATTGGTGGGTTGGAGCGAGGGCAGGATATTCACATTTACAAAATAGACTTAACTGCAACATTTGACAAAAAAGGTTCACTAGCCGTCGAGCATGGCAATAGTAGTTATTTACTAGCCCAACACTGAATATCACTAGCCATGGGAGTGGGGCTACCATGATCTAGAAGCCCCGGATTGCAGTTTTGGTCTTGTTAGCGACATGTAATGTACTGGTATTTTACCAGGTACGACTCGCAATCGCAATCGCAATCGGCAATATAGAATACCTTGCTCTTGATATGAAGATATATAGGAAGTTGAACATTTTATGCTAAATATACCAATCGCACCTGTCAAATTAATGAAAAATGTAAACAAGTTTCGTGAGAATTTCTTAATCTCAAGATTTTATATGAATCAGGTAATAATAAAGAAAGGCAGAAAGAAAAAGACAGAAAGAAAGAAAAACAAAGAAAGAACAAAAGACAGATAGATAGGCAGATAAATTCATTGGTGGAGGGGTGGATGAATGGTTGGATGGATGGATTGATGGATAGCTTGATAATAGTCTAAAAGAAAAGAAGGAGAAGAGAAATGTAAGGAAAACTATTTGGCGAAACCTGTGCCCATTTTAAACTACGACTATTTAATGTCTAACATGGCTGGGGGAAAGTGAGAAGAGAAAACATATTTACCCAAGTTACATCCAATAAAAACACACTTTGACGTGACGTATGACGTCACTATATTACCTCGATTACATCCAATAAAACGCACTCTGACGTGATATATGACGTCACTATATTACCTCGATTACATCCATTCAAAACATACTGTGACGTGACATATGACGTCACTATATTACCTCAATTACATCCAATAAAACGCACTCTGACGTGATATATGACGTCACTATATTACCTCGATTACATCCAATAAAAACATACTCTGATGTGACGAATGACGTCACAATATTACCTCGATTACATCCATTCAAAACACACTGTGACGTGACATATGACGTCACTATATTACCTCGATTACATTCAATAAAAACACTCTGACGTAACGTATGACGTCACTACATTACCCCGATTACATCCAATAAAAACATACTTAGATGTAACGAATGACGTCACTCTATTACCTCGATTACATCCAATAAAAACACACTGACGTGACATATGACGTCACTATATTACCTCGATTACATCCAATAAAAACACACTCTGTTGTGAAGAATGACGTCACAGTCTGTTTCATTGTGGTAAAAACTCCATGAATCCAAGTTTCCAGCGAAACAACGATGCCTAAACGACCAGCCAACAGAACACTGATTGCACTTAATATGCCACCACACGCTCGTATGCAATTATATACGTTCACCTGCCATT
>NC_054711.1:37474151-37496651 GCF_016097555.1 Gigantopelta aegis
CGCGGGAACAGATCATTTACAGACACGGAAAACAGAGACGCGCGGGAATATGACGATACAGTCTACACGTTGAAGCCCCCATGCCTGTTAGGTCCTGGGATTGTTTTTATTTACTAATATTTCTCCCAGTAGATTACCCAAAGCCATGGATATCGCCAACAGGCACACTGTACTTCTGTATCGTGTTAGAATACCGAGTCAGGACTCTTTAGCATGCAGCTGGTGCTCCTCATAACCCTGTGCAAAAATAACAAAGCAAATATGTTATCGTCGGGTAACCTTTTCCCGAGAATTCCCTATTGCCGCACGCGCTGAATTACTGCAGATCCTCCAGGTGAGTCGATAACGAGAGTGTCATGGTTCGAAACAACACACAGACTGACAACCTTCCAGTTCAGGTAACAGGTGTCGATGATGGCGCGTGCAAAGGTTAACACCCCGAATGCACCCCTGATATCGACAGGTGCCGTGCAATCCATGTCTAAATAACAATCGACAGGTGTTTTGTCGCTAGGTGACAGGGGCGTATCCACGACTTCACGGTTACCGCGATGTTTGACACTTGTTAAAGGGACATTGCTGAGTTTGCTGCATTGTGAGATGTTTCCGACTAATAAAATATTTCTACGATTAAACTTACATATTAAATATAGTTTCTTCTTTAGAATATCAGTGTATGTATATTCAATGTGTTTCTGGTCGTCTTAATATTTGTAAGAAGCCGAAACTGGATTTTGTCTTCAAATAATTTCGTATAAAAAAAAACCCAACATATTTTAGGAAATAAAATGAAATTTAACCTAGTACAAATATTAGAACGATCACAAATACGTTTAATATACAGCCGCTAATATATTATGCAGGAAAATATATTTGATATGTAATTACAATCGTTAAACAGTCTCTGTTAGTCGATAACATCTTAATAGTTGCAGCAAACTCAGGAATGTCCCTTTAACTGAAGTGTGGTTTTAAACATTTTAGTAATGGCCTTTGCTTTAACATCTTAAAGCCGCACGCCCTAGTTTCATTCAGCGAAAATAAATTATAATTTGGTTAATCTACAAACATGTAACACACTTAGATCACGTTTTTATCAAATGGAGTGAAAAAGCAGGTTTTATATCGATAAATACCATGGGAATCCCCATGTCCCAATTGCTTGAAATAATTTTGAAAGTTCATATTCTGATGTCACCGGTAGATGTCGCTCGAAGCACAACAATGCCTACGTCACGACAAATTTCACAGAATGCGCACAGACTTGGGGTGCGTTCCTTTCACCTCTCCTGGACATGTTCCAACTGTTCTGTCCTGGTTGTATCCCCTCTCCAGATATCGTGAGATTTAGCAAAAGTATTGGTTTTAAGGGTTTGTAACGTTTTGTATTGAGATACTTACTTGTCTGAACTTTATTGTTACTGAAAATGTTCACGAACTGTGAAGAAAAATCTCACAAATGAACAACAAGCAAACGACAACAAATCGGATGTTGATTGCGCGAACCGTGCATGAGAAAACAAACCGAACCAAAATGATAACGGTCACGTGGTATACCAACGTCTGTGACATTGAAATGGGAATATCCCCTCTAAAAATAGATTAGACCTTGTCTGCTCAACGGTTTTTTCTCAGAGGCCCGTGGCATTTTATGAAATACGAAAAATGCATTTTGTGGTATTACAAACACCAGGATTACCAAAAAACACTTCAGGTGAATGGAAATGTATATTCTAAATAATAAACGGTAAGTAAAGTGCAAATTTATTTGTGAAAAAAATGGGTTTAATAGCGAAAAACAACGGCGTAATGGTTAACAACTAGGGCGTGTCCCTTTAATAGTTGCAGCAAACTCAGGAATGTCCCTTTAACTGAAGTGTGGTTTTAAACATTTTAGTAATGGCCTTTGCTTGAACAATGTGTTGAGGTGTTGCTAAACAAAGAACATACGTGTCGGAATCGTGTGTGTGTGTGTGTGTGTGGGGGGGGGGGGGGGTTGATATTGCTCCACGACCATCTCTGAAGATTGTTCCACCTCTCCAGGTGAATAGCGAATTAAAATATTACTGGCTCCTCCAGTTGTGAGCAGTCCAGTTATATCCAATTAAGGTTCAAGCACGCTGTCCTCGGCAAACATCCCAACTATCTGGACGATATTTAAACAATGTGCAGGTGATGTCTTTAACCAATGACGCCTTTCCTGTCTATCACAGTTTAACGGCGAAAGACCGCATTTACGAACTGTAGAGTTTCACAGACGAATAAGAACAGATGTGGACCTAACACGCTTTTACAACAAAACATCGAATGACACGACGAGCACCAACAACAATAATTCAATATTACATGACGGTCCATTGCATTCAGGGTTTAGAAATAAGCTACTAGTAAATCGATTACAAAACATGTTTAAAAGCATTATCTCATTACAAGGATGGAATTAAGGAAGGAAATGTTTTATTTAACGACGCACTCAACACATTGTATTTACGGCTATATAGCGTCAGACATATGGTTAAGGACCACGCATATATTGAGAGAGGAAACCCGCTGTCGCCACTTCTTGGGCTACTCTTTTCGATTTGCAGCAAGGGATCTTTTATATACACCATCCCACAGATAGGGTAATACATGCTACGGCTTTTAATATGCCAGTCGTGGTGTACTGGCTGGAACGAGAAATAGCCCGATGGGCCCACCGACGGGGATCGATCCCAGACCGACCACGTATTGAGCGAGCGCTTTACCACTGGGCTACATCCCGACCCTATCTCATTACAAATGTTAAAGGATTCGGGAAAAAATGTTGCTGTATTTGCCACTCTCGTGGACGGCTATTACAGAAAACACAAATGGAAGAATGGTGTCTCATGCGGAGATACAAAACAGGATAATTTGCGTGCTTAAATACCAAAAATATACATGATAGTACAGCTTAAAGTTGTATCCTAACCGGTCTCAAGCGACGCGAGCGATACGAGCGATTATTTTAGAAAGCATAAAGCTTAAACCTTAAAGCTATATCCTAACCGGACGCGAGCAATTTTTTATTTTATTTTTTTTAGAAATCATTGATTTCAATCGCCGTATCCTAACCGCACGCGTACGGCGCGACAGATAATTATCTGGCGTCGCACGCGTGCAGTTAGGATGCGGCAATTGAAATCAATGATTTCTAAAATACAAGTAATCGTTCGCGTCGCTCGCGGCCGGTTAGTATACAGCTTAAGGTTATCTACAGCGAAGAAGACTCCATTGTAAATGTTAATAACACTGTGTGCACTATCCCTTATTTGTGAGACAATATTCCGAATGTAATATGGCGAGAACAACATACTTTTAAGATGTCGAAGTTACAAGCAATAACGATGAAAGCGCCGAATGTATGAAAACAAGAAAACGAAACAATGAATACAAGAATCTCTGATAGTACAACCCTAGTCAGTGGCGGTTCGAATGGCGTGTGTGTGTGTGTGTGTGTGTGTGTGTGTGGGGGGGGGGGGGTGATGGTCAGTTGACCTTGGTGCTACATAACGGGGAAGAAGACACAGATGACTCGACGGTGTAGTGGTTAAGCAATCGGACTAAAGGTTGATAGGTACTGGGTTCGTATCCCAGTACTGACCCCCCCCCCCCCCCCCAACCTGGACTCGGTTTGAACATTCCACCTACTACTACTCTCTCACTAACCAATCACAACCACTAAACCACTGTGACAGACAGTCCAGATAGTTCAAATGCATGCGTGTTTGAATCTTAATTACCGGCCTCGGTGGCGTCGTGGTTAAGCCACCGGACTACAGGCTGGTAGGTACAGGGTTCGCAGCCTGGTACCGGCTCCAACCCAGAGCGAGTTCTTGGGGGCTCAATGGGTAGGTATAAGGCAGTTCACCCTCTTCTTTCTCACTAACCATCAACCTACTAACATCTAACCCACTGTCTCCTGGACAGACAGCCCAAATAGCTGAGGCGTGTGCCCAGGACAGCGTGCTTGAACCTTTAATTGGATATAAGCACGAAAATAAGTTGAAATGAAAATGAATGAATCTTAATTGGATGTAGTCGTGGCAATACTGTTAAACAAATTTAAATATGAAATGCAGAGGGCTGTTTATCCACTTTTGTATTCTATATAATTTTTATTTCAACTTATTTTCGTCCTGATATCCAATTACGGTTCAATCACGCTATCCTGGGCACACACCTCCGCTATCTGGACATTGAGCTAGCGGTCAGTCTGTGTAGTTAAACTTTCTCTCTCTCTCTCTCTCTCTCTCTCTCTCTCTCTCTCTCTCTCTCTCTCTCTCTCTCTCTCTCTCGAACCCAGTACATAACATACGTCCGGTGTCTTAACCACTACACCACCCAGTTACGGATCCAGAAAATCCATTTGGGTGGGGGGTGGGGGGGGGGGTGGCAATGACATGAGGCGGAATGTCAATGGAACTTTGGGGGAGGTTTGGAGGGGATCGTAAAAAATTATAATTAATATATAATAAAATTATAACTGTCGCAAAATTTAAGAGGGGCGGACCCTGCCCCCCTCCTAGATCCGCCTCTGCCACCGATACATAATACTAGCATTTGTAGAAAGTAAGGAGAAAGGAAATAGGAGTTCAGAGCCGCGTTCCACAAAGCGATCGTAGCACTAAGAACACCTTAAGGGCATGCGGTAGTTATGCACTTATGGTGATCTTAGCGCTACGATCGCTTTGTGGAACGGGGCCCTGTGCAATAAGTGTTCGAGGCGGTACCGTACATATTCCAATAAGAGACCCTCCCTCACACCACTTGACACCAATACCCGTGTTGTTTCTGTAAGAACACCGCTTTGCTCGGGATGGCTCACAAAATTGTTCTCCGTAAACAATTACTGATAATAAATATGCCAAACATTACAGGCTTTGAGTGGATATTTTAGTCTTGCTGGGATAGTCTATTTTTAGCTAGAACGCCACCTGTCGGCATGCTTAAGGGGGCAGCAATCGCGTAACAGACGAATGAAGAGCAGGTACCTGGTGTCAATGACTGACAGTAAAGAAGGGAAGTATTTCCCAAGACGATCCTTAAGAAACGCGCAATTTGTTGCAACTAAAACTAAATATAGTTATTTTCATATGTGAATGATAAAAACCACCACCAACAACAACACAAACAACAAGTACAAAACAAAACAAAACAAAACAAACAAACAATAACAAAATGAAACGAAACGAAGCAAAACAAAACGAAACGAAAACAAACACAAAAACAAAACAAATACAAAATACAAACAGCCACAACAACAAAAAATATTTAAATTTTTTAAAAATTAAACAATTTATGACGAACATACATTGATATATTTCTTATTATTAGCGACATTAAGTAGAGTAGGTAAGTCTAGAAATTCAAAGTAAAAACCGTTTCGCCACATTCCACTACCCTGCTCCATGGGCGTACATAGGATTTTGAATAGATTGCAGAGATATTGGGCATATATTTCTATGTTGAGTTTTGAAAAGGGGGGTTCCAAAATAGATTGCAGAGATATTGGGCATATATTTCTATGTTGAGTAAATATAATAATGTCAGATATCAATGTCAGATATATTAAATTATATAAAAAAAAGCGATTTCAGGGGGGGTTCGGTCGAACCCATCGACCCCCCCCCCCCCCCCCCCTATGTACGCCCATGTGCTCAGGCCCGTAGCCAGCATTTCGATTGGGAGTGTTCGACTGGGTATTTGCTGGGACCTTTTGGATATGAAAGTTGTCTGCAGGCGTGAAGCGTCCGAGCATTGTAGGGGGGGGGGGGGGGGGGGGGGGGGGGGGGGGTGCAGGGGCATGCTCCCCGAAAAATTTTAAATCTCTGAAAGCCTAAAACGAGTTTGCCTGGCCTCTTGAACATGAAAGTTTGCCAGATATAAATTATAAATTCTGAATCATGTACACTGATTTAATCGGTTCGTGTATGTTTGACAATGTTTTTATTTACATTGATATATCAAGGCCGAAGAAAGCAGCAAGGGCTGACCAGTATCTGGCCTGACTTTTAACTCTGAAAAGTGCCTGACTGAGCTATGATGATAGAAGCATGAACAAATTATTTCCCAAAGAAAATAATAATAATAATAATAATAAATACATGTAAATAACTAAAACAAAACAAAAACCCGAACTCCACAAAACAAAAAAGTCCCTCTACCAAAGTTAATGTTTGTTTTGTTTAACGACACCACTAGAGCATGTGATTTATTAATCTTCGGCTATTGGATGTCAAACATTTGATAATTTTGACATATAATCTGAGAGAGGAAACTTGCTACATTTATTTCATTAGTAGCAAGGGATCTTTTATATGTACCATCCCACAAACACGATAGCACATAAGACGGCCTTTGTTATATCAGTCTTGGTGCATTGGCTGGAGCGAGAATTAGCCCAATGGGCCCATCGACGGGGATCGACCCTAGACCGACCGCGCAAACAGGTGAGCGCTTTACCACTGTGGTGTGTCCTGCCCCTCCCTCTACCAAACGACAACCAGAAAACGAACAGACAAAAGGGAGAATTGTCTATGCAACCGCATACCAAACACAATCTGTGGAATTCTTTAGTAATCAAGGAAATGAGAAAATTCTTTGATCTGTCTTCGACCCCTAACAACTGACATGCATCTCTCCAGGGTTAACGGATTCAGTCAAAGAGCCGAAAACATTGATTTCGACCCCAAACTACCGGAGCAACGCTGCGCCGCGTTTATTGTGTTTAATTATGAGCACCAAACGTCCGACCGAGCGAGTGTTCGGAATAGCCTGTATTAACACCAATCAATCTACGAGTTTGTTGTCTTCAATCGATTCGGGCTTTGTCGTCGACCAATAAAAACGTGTTTAAGACGATCGAGACTTTACGGTTCTATTGTGTGGGACCTGTCATACACACCTCGGCGAGTTCGTAGATCCGGTGAGAAAGGAGTTCGGTGAATTCCGGTTTGTTAGGTGACACGACAAAAATAGTCTCCCGGAAACAAGACTAATGACACTGAACGTTTTATATCTTGATGTGTTTGAACTGGTAAATATTATTTGTCTGCCTGTCTGACTGTATGTATGTATTGATGTATGAATATCTATATATTGTATTATATCGAGGTTGACTGTTACATACATAGATATTAACGCACTGGCGCAGGGGGGGGGGGGGGGGGGGGGGGGTAATTAAATCCTTTCTGGCCTCACAAATTGTCCCATGCCGTTGCTGGGACTCTAATCTGTGGCACCGAATCGCCCGCAAATTGCAAGACTAACGACGATGTGATCTTAGCTATTGAGGCATGTATGTATGTATGTATGTATGTATGTGTGTGTGTGTGTGTATGTATGTATGTATGTATGTATGTATGTATATGCACATATGAATGCATTGATTTGTGTGTGTGTGTGTGTGTGCGTGTGTGCGTGCGTGCGTGCGAGCGTGCGAGCGTGTGTGTGTAAGCACACACATCTATAAATGTTTCGCATAAAGTTTCATTTTGAGCTGTTAGAGAAACACGTTGGCTTTACTAAAGTTGTCCATTTAAGTAAAACATGATCATCTGTAAATAATATGCAAATTAACATTAAAACGTCTGAAAATAATATGCAAGTTAACAGTAAAACATCTATAAATAATATGAAAATTAACATTAAAACATCTGAAAATAATATGCAAGTTAACATTAAAACATCTATAAATAATATGCAAGTTAACATTAAAACATCTATAAATAATATGCAAGTTAACAGTAAAAAGGGTTGTAAAGGGCGCCTATGTTTTACACTGCCTAGTAGCTAGTGTCGCTGTTATTAAAGGCACTGTTCTCAATGAAAGACGTTTCCTACTAATAGAGCCTTTTGTAGGACTAAAATTACATATCAAATACATTTTTCTTGCTTAGAATATATATCAGTGACTGTCCTAATGTTTGTAAGAGCCCAAACCGGATTTTACTTTGGAATAATTTCGTACATACGATAAATAGATAATACGAAAACTGACTGCTAGAAACATTAGTACACGACCGCAAATGCCATGGATATATAGCGACTAGTTATCTAAACATGAAGGAAGAAGGAAATGGTTTATTTAACGACGCACTCAACACATTTTATTTACGGTTATTTGGCGTCGGGCATATGTTAAGGACCACACATATATTGAGAGTGGAAACACGCTGTCGCCACTTTATGGACTAGTATTTTCGATTAGCAGCAAGGGATCTTTTATATGCACCATCCCATAGACAGGATAGCACATACCACGGACTGAATCATGTAAACTGGAGGGGATTTTTTTTTTTTTTTTTAGTTTTTATGTACCAGTCGTGGTGCATTGGCTGGAACGAGAAATAGCCCAATAGGGCCACCGACGGGGATCGATCCTAAACCGATCGCGCATCAAGCGAGCGCTTTACCACTGGGCTACGTCCCGTCCCGTCATCTAAACAAGAACAGGTACTTAATATGTCAGTTTAGTGGTTGACAAGGCTCTGGTAGTGGGGAACTTCTTACAATGGTTACGCACTGAGGGCAGGCCCTTAAAGTGCCGGTCACACTGTCAAGGATCAGTACGCCGGGTTAGCCACGGATACGATCCGGTATCATTCGTGACAATCCGTTGTGATCCGTATCTGTCCGTATTAAATCCCTGATCAATCGTAATAGTACTTGTATTTCCCTGAAAATTTTGAACATGTCCAAAAATTCATCACGGATCGAATATCCGTAGTACATCCTTAATGATCCGTAGAAGAACGTAATAATCCGTTCTAATCCGTAATAAACCGTACTTAAACCGTATTTATCCGTACTTAATCGGAGTAATCCAGACGCCGGGTTAGCCACAGATACAATCCGGCATCATTCGTGACAATCCGTTGTGGTCCGTACTAAACTGTACCGATCCTTAGCGTTCCGTAACGACCCATAGCGACCCATAGCGTTCCCCGTTGTCAACTAACCCCTATCCTTAATAATCCTTGGTTTATTATCCGTCGAAAACCGTAGTTAAACCGTGGTGCATCCGTAGGGGACCGCGGATAGACCACTATCCGGGGTCATCCGTGAGGTTTTCATCCGTCGTGGATCCGGCCAGACGATCCTCGACAGTGTGACCGTGGTTTTAAGGAATTACTTTATGCAGATATTTAACAGTGACCTTTACATTTTCCAATAATTAATTGTAACTCTAGAACACTGAACACCTCATGGATTGTCGTAAAACATACAAATGAGCTCTGATGATGATGATGATGATGATGATGATGATGATGATAACTAGTTTAACGTGCCCATATACCACTAGGGTTTCGAACACGCCCATCCCGAGTCCGACCTCCGATAAGATCGGAGCTCTGAAAATGTGCATTGACAGTGTTTTCTATAGAACAGTCTAGATCGAATGACAGCTTATTCAACATTCGAGATTCTCATATATTATTATAGGCGTGCGACTGCTAATTTTAATCAATTAATTCCGTTTAATTGTTAATTTTGTGGCTGGTAATACATCAGTGGCAACATTGCTTTCCGTTGTTGGCCATTTTAACACTGAACTCTGTCAAAATGAATTCGAGTGTTAAATTGAAGTGCATGTTCACACGGAACTCGGGTGGGTAGATCGATGCCCAGTTGATAATGAATGAATTAATGAATAGTGATTATGAAGAAATAAATATTGATTGAAAGAACAAATTAACGAATAAATAAATCAACAAAAGAATGAATAATTTAACGAATTAAAACTCAACTGTGGCCAAACGTTACTATGCGATACAGTAGTTTTCTTTCGTTATTTTGTTCTTTCTTTTTTCTTTCTTTTTTCTTCCTTTTTCTTTCTTTCTTTCTTTCTTTCTTTCTTTCTTTGTGTGTTTTTGTTTTGGAATTTTTGTGCACGTCATGAATTACCAAGAGTGGAATTTCGGCACTTCTGTCTTCGCTTATTCATCTTTGTCACGCCTGGGATGGCAGTCGGGGCAGGTGTGGCTACGTTAGCATATTTAAACGGTTATTTAAATCGCGAACGTGGCAATATATTCACCATTGAAATATTTATGAAGATCACACCAACTGATCACCTTGAAGAGAAACGTATCCCGTCACTGACCCTAGATACGAGGTACGTACATTATCTTGTTTTGTTCACAATGCGGCTATTTCACGTTCTAGCCAGTGCACCACGACTGGTACATCAAAGGCCGTGGTATGTGCTATCCTGTCTATGGGACGGTGCATATAAAAGATCCCTTGCTGCTAATCGAAAATCTCAAGGGTGTCGTTGAACATTCACTTTACAAAATGCGATAATTAAAAACAAAAATGTAAGTAATGGATCCGAAAAGAGCTGAAAAGTGCCTATAGGGTGTATACCATCAAATCAAATCCCATAGATGACAATAGTAACATATGTGGCTAAAACTCAAACCTGCAGCGTATCAATCGACATAAAGCCACATATATAAATACAACCACCCCTGACTCTTAAAGTGAATTAGAAAAAATTGGGAGTCAAGCTGCTAATTTTAGAGATGACGGGTAGCGTCTATGCCTATACTAGTTCCGCACACATTTTAAGTACTTTCTTTTATAGGTACCTCATACATGTTTCAAGCACAAAGCTACTTAACACAGTGGTACTATATAGATGAAATAAAATTGCATACATTATTGCCCAGATGAAACTCGTTTTTTTTACAACCAACACACCAATCACAGGACTTGTGGTGTTAACGTCTCTATCAAATGTTCGGTGCACCTCGAACTTTGACCCAGCCGGAAGTTATTTGGTTTAGTACAACACTGTACCTTTAATGTGTAAAAAAGAATGTGAATGGCTTATACGTTGGAGTGGACCGGTCTGTGGATAAAGAACTAAATATGTAGTAGCTTCATCACATTTTAAACAATGCCGTTGTGTGTGTGTGTGTAGCATACGTTTAGTTCGACGTTTGGTACAAAGTGTGATGCACACGCTATAGCACAAATGCACACGCCATATTATATATAGCCACATAGGAACGAATGAAATATTTTATTTAACGACGCACTCGTCACGTTTTATTTACGGTTATACATCGGACATATGGTTAAGGACCACACAAATATTGATAGAAGAAACCCGCTGTCGCCACTTCATGTGCTACTCTTTTCGATTAACAGCAAGGAATATTTTGTATGCGCCATCCCACAGAAAAGATAACACAAACCACGGCCTTTGATCGTGGGGCGCTGGCTGGAGCGAGAAATAGCCCAATGGGTCCACTGACGGGGATCGATTCCAGACCGACCGCGCATCAAGCGAACGCTTTACCACTGGACTACGTCCCGCCCCCTACCCACATAGGTTACTCCTGTCCAATAGCATAGCGTTCGTCGTGCCTGTTTTCCTTTTTGTTTTTATGTTGGGTTTTTTTTTGGGGGGGGGGGGTATTTTTATTTTTTATTAGTTTTGTTTTTGCTTTTTATTTTTGTTGTTTGTTTGTTTTATTTATTTATTTGTTTTGTTGGTTTTGTTGATATATTTTTATTTTTTCTTTATTTTTTTTCTTTAATTTTTAATATTTATTTATTTATTTATTTTGGAGGGGGGGGGGGGGACAGTTGGGAGTATCAGCAGTTAGTGGACTAACATAAATATGTACACAATGACCTTTGATATACCAGTTGTGGGGAACTGGCATAAATTCATTGAGTCCACCAGGGTGGGGTCACAGGTGATCTATCCAGCACTGTGCTACATCTCGACCCTACGTCGTGCACTCAAAACTACTGAAAATGTAGCGGGTTTCCTCTCTAAGGATATGTGTCAACATAAAAATTTGACATTCAATAGCCGATGATTAAAACAACAATGGTGTCGTTAAATTAAACAAACTTTAACTTTACAAAACTGTTAGCGCTTTCCTCCGCGTCTAATTATACAAATCTTTGTCAATTTCTAGTGACGTTGCCCAGACAAATATATTGCATAATGAGCGACCGAGACATATACTATGCCCCTTAATAGTCATAATATCTACATTATTGATATAAATTGGCAAATGAGAATTACTCACACATCAGTATCATTAATATCAGCCATTTTAGCCAGCATAACAAGAGCAGATCTAAAGAGATACTTTAGCTTTCTCCCCGTGTTCGTCTGTTTAATGGAAAATAAAGTTACTTGCCCTAAAATGGTTTAAAATGTCAGTGTCTGGAAGAATACAATGTGTTTCTACTTATCCTGATGTCTGTGGTAGCATAAACTGAGAGAGAGAGAGAGAGAGAGAGAGAGAGAGAGAGAGAGAGAGAGAGAGAGAGAGAGAGAGAGAGAGAGGAGAGAGAGAGAGAGAGGGGGGGGGTGGGAGGGGGAGAGAGAGGGGGGGGGGGGGAGGGGGAGAGAGAGAGGAGATTCGTCACGAGTATTTTTTCATATGGAAAAATATCAACGAGTCTATGTTAATCGGTATTTGTCGAGGGTAGGCCGAGCTACTATAAACATAAGGGCGACCAGAAACACACTCGATACACACAGCTACTAATACATTGTATTATTCTCGTCCCAGCCAGTGCACCACGACTGTTATATGCCGTTGTATGTGCTATCCTGTTTATATCAAATTGCAATAACCCAAACAACTTTCTTATACTTGTGTATACTGTGAATTACTCCTAATTATTGTTTACTAGTTTCTAGGGAGGTGGGGGGTTTGCATAAAAAATGAACGTGGGCCCATTGAGCTTTTTCTCGTTCCAGTCAGTGCACCACGACTAGTATATTAAAGGTCATGGCATGTGCTATCCTGTCTGTGGGATGGCGCATATAAACGATCCCTTGCTACTATAATGAAAAAATGTAGTCGGTTTCCTCTCTAAGACTACATGTCAAAATTACGAAATGTTTGACACCCAATCAATGTGCTCTAGTGGTGTTGTTAAACAAAACAAAATTAATATTCTAAATAATAAAGTGTATCCGAGATGTAATTTTAGTTCTTACAAATTAACTTCTTTTTCTCAGAAATTTGTTACAATGGTAGAAAAAATTAACTTAGTCCTTTTAAAAGTTTAAATAACTTCAAATTATTATAAATGCTTGTACGTAGTCCTACCTTATATCGTTGTCTGAATCACTATCCATTCTTAGATATTTTTAAATCGTTTTTAAACAAAATGCCTGTCATGTTGCCAGCTATCCACACACACACACACATACACACACACACACTCACTCAAATTAAGTGTTAAGACTTTCATGCAGGGAGTTGTCCTGGTGCCATAAAATATGGCTTTACTCAGTTAAAGAAATATAAAGGTGTGAATAACGCAATGTGTTACATATTATTTCCGCGCCCAACATTCTTTTTTTTCCTTCTCGTTTTAGTGCGGCGGCGATAATCAATTTTGGTTACCACTTTGTTGTTGTTAAACACGAGTTCCGTCTTGTGGAGTGAAATACATGATCCAACTTTTACATGTGGCTGCAATAAATTGTCGTGAAAGTCCCGTTACCTTACTTCATTACAATATACTCCCACGACTGGTATATATCAAAGACCGTGGTATGTGCTGTCCTCTTCATGGACAATGAAGACTACGTTTCAGAATTACATTATAGACCAAGGGCTGGACGTATCCCAGTGGTCAAGTGTTCGCTTGATGGGCGGTCGGTTTAGGATCGATTCCCGTCGGTGGACCCACTGGATTATTTCTCGTTCTAGCCAGTGCACCATTTGGAAATTTAGACATGTAGTTTTAGAGAGGAAACCTGCTACTTTTTTCCATTAGTAGCAAGGGATTTTTTTATATACACCTTCCCACAGACAGGGTAGTATCTACCATGACATTCGATATACAAGTCATGGTGTAATGACTAGAACGAGAAGGAGTCCAGTGGGTCCACCGACGGGGATCGATCCTAAACCGACCGCGCATCAAGCGAACGCTTTACCACTGACCAAAGTTTTTTTTAGAGGAAAAAAGCCATGAATTAACAAGAACTGTACAAGTATTTCATGGAGTGATGAACGGCGAATTGTTTACAGCAGGGAGGAGTCAGGGGCCGTACATATAGGGGAAGGGGACGTGGTATTTGTACCTCCAGAAAACAATCTGATTAAAATTACCTCTACTGGTCTTAGGGAAGGTCCATTAAGAGATCACGGGGGATGGACTTTTTGGGAACAACACACTGTTTTTCTGGGTGGTTTTTTTTTGAGGGATGGTCCGTTTGAAAGAAACAAATATACTGGTTTTCTTTGTTCAAACACCGCACTTAATAATAATAAATAGTCTAGTCGTTCAACCCTTTGATATTAACATTAAATCAAATTTCTATCCGAACCAACATCCCCCACCTTCCAACCCTAGCCCACGTGGTCATAATTTGGCATGTCCCTCATTACGCATACTATATTGGAACAGTGGATTTAAACATCTGAGATAATCCATTATCGACGAGGTAACGACCTTAAATGTAGGTCAACTTAATTCCTCGTATCCATGGCAACGTCAGCGGCTATGTATTATCCTGATTGCATAATGCAGGTTTTGACTCGGTTTGGCGGCTGTTAATGCGAAATAAAACCCGGGCAGTGATGAGCGAAAAACCATTTTCGTGAAACACCGCTGTTCCAGGACTCGGGAGTCCCGTGCAGGCGAGCCATTATCTTTGTCTTGCTGGCAAAACGTTTATTTTATCACGATTTACCAAGAGCTCTTCTTAATGCAAGTTTTTTTTAGAGGAAAAAAGCCATGAATTAACAAGAACTGTACAAGTATTTCATGGAGTGATGAACGGCGAATTGTTTACAGCAGGGAGGAGTCAGGGCCGTACATATAGGGGAAGGGGACGTGGTATTTGTACCTCCAGAAAACAATCTGATTAAAATTACCTCTACTGGTCTCACCAGCAGATCTAACAGCATTGCGTGGACTCCCATGTCCAGGTGACATTTCATCTATAAATGACAATTTAAATATCGACCAATTACACTTCGCCTTTTATAACGTTATTCGGGAGCATACAAATTCTAAAAATATCGCTCGAGACTATTTATGCAATAGGCAAACTTGTTGGTCTATTTCAACATTGATTAAACAGGGTGAAAAGTGCAGTAATAAACTGTATACCATCACGGATTTTTATATATTTTTTATTGCAATTAGTTTCCAGCATACTTCGTAATTCACCCGAATCATTTCGTGTACCCTCGGCACAATCCCGAATGTTTTCAAATCACTGGCATGATTTTGCAAGTAAGGTTTTGATTGGTCGAATGAAAGGTCAACTGAACATGAGCTCCAACGGGCTGCTGTTAGATCCACATGTAATAGTGGAGCTAATTTTTAGATTGTTCCAGAAAAGTACCAAAAAATCATGCTGCGTTTAGTTTAAAGTAGCGGACCTGAGTTTCAGCCGTGAAAATAGACACCACGTTTGGTTAATCTACGAACCTGTAAGACATTTTGATAAAGTTACAGTGGTGGAACAAAATCTGTAACGATGAAGCAGATAAATACCCTTACAAAATCGAACAGAGTTCGTTTCCATAAAAAATTAATTTTCAGGTACGTGTGGGTTGTTTTTTAAATACGAAAAATGCTTGATTACTTGGTATTAGAAACACCAGGATGACCAGAAACACTTCAGATGTACTGAAATAGATATTTTAAACAACAAAATCAGTGATGTGTGATTTTAATTACCATACAAGTGTTTTTATGTGTGTGTTGTTTTGTGGGGGGTTGGGGGTGCGAGCTTGTGTGCGTGCGTTCAATTCCGATGTGTAGTGTGTGTGTGTGTGTGTGTGTGTGTGTGTGTGTGTGTGTGTGATTGTTTGCATATTTTCTGATATGCGACACACAAAGGTTATCGTACACGAACTGTCTTTGAAGTAATCCACTATACACAACGTCGTATTATTTTGCTGTACAATAAAGTGGTAAAGCACTCGCTTGATGCGCGGTCGGTTTGGGATCGACCCCCGTCGGTGGGCCCATTGGGCAATTTAGATCGTCCCAGCCAGTGCATATATCAAAGTCCGTGGTATGTGCTATCCGATCTGTGGGATGGTGCATATAAAATATTGCTTGCTACTAATGAAAAAAATTACCAGGTTTCCTCTCTATATGTCAAAATTTCCAAATGTTTGACATCTAATAGCCAATGATTAAAAAATAAATATGCTCTAGTGGTGTCGTTAAACAAAACAAACTTTATACGAAAAAGTAAAGTTTGTTTTATTTAACGACGCTACTAGAGCACATTGATTTTTGTATCTTATCATCGGCTATTGGACGTCAAACATATGGTCATTCTGACACTGTTTTTAGAGGAAACCCGCTGTCGCCACATAGGCTACTCTTTTTACGACAGGCAGCAAGGGATCTTTTATTTGCACTTCCCACAGGCAGGATAGTACAAACCATGGCCTTTGTTGAACCAGTTATGGATCACTGGTCGGTGCAAGTGGTTTACACCTACCCATTGAGCCTTGCGGAGCACTCACTCAGGGTTTGGAGTCGGTATCTGGATTAAAAATCCCATGCCTCGACTGGGATCCGAATCCAGTGCCTACCAGCCTGTAGACCGATGGCCTGCCACGACGCCACCGAGGCCTGTAAACTTTATACGAAGTCATTATTATACAAAAGCTATGCTAAACGACTGTAGTTTATATTACATAACAATAATACTTTTTTTTTAAATCCAAATTTACTTTCCCTAAACATATAAAGTAAATTCAAATGATATTCACAATTTGTTACGATTGAAGCATGCTGTTTTGGGCACACACGTCTGCTACCCACTGAGTCGTCAAAACTCGCTTTGGGTGGAGGGGGCGAGATTTAGCTCAGAAGGCTGAGTGTTCGCTTGAGGTGTTTGCGTCGCAGGATCGACCCCCCTCGGTGGATCCATTCAACCGATTGGGTTTTTCTCGTTTTAACCATTGCACTACAACTGGTCAAAGGCCGTGGTATGTGCTTTCCTGTATGTGGGAAAGTGCATATAAAAGATCCCTTGCTGCATTAAGAAAATTGATGACTACGTGTCAGAATTACCAAATGTTTGACATCCAATAGCCGTTAATTAATTAATTAATCAATGTGCTCTAGTGGTGTCGTTAAACAAAACAAACTTAAACTTTCGCTATGGGCGGAAGCTGGTAGCGGTATCGGAAGGCAAACACAGTACCTACCAGCCTTAAATCCGATGGATTAATGTCCTTTTAAATCTATTTGGCAACGATGGGAGCCGCATGCTATCAGTCATGTACAATATGGTGGTATTTGTCGAATCGCGTAAAACATCGCAAAGCAGGTAGATGATTAAAGATTTACTCTCTGTAGCACGTGTGATGACGCGTGATGACGCAGAGTTTCAATCTCGACAAACGACAACATAGCAGTCACTGAATAATTTACAACTAAACAACTTTTCTCCCGTTTTAGTGTCACATATCTAAACGAGACAATCGCCGTAATAAATAATACACACATTTATTTTTGGACCAAAAAAAATCGATTAGTTTGTCCTTTAATCTTAATGGGTATATATTACCAAATTAAATGCCATTGACGACAATGTTAACATATGTGGCTAAAACTTCTACCTAAAATGTATCAATCGACATAAACACCACATATATAAATACTACCATCGCTAACTCTTAAAGTGAATCAGAAAAAAATTGGGGGGGTAAAGCTGCTCATTTCAGATATAACGGGTAGCGTCTATGACTACCCTAGTTTAGCACAAAATATGAGTACTTTTTTTTTACAGGTACCCCATATGTTTCAGGCACAAGGTTACTTGACACAGTGGTACTAGTTGGAATAAAATTGCATACATTTTTTGCCCAGATGAAACCTTTTTCTTTCTTTTTTACACCCAACACACTCACATTTATCACCAATCACAGGACGTGTTGTGTTAAAGTCTCTATCAAAAGTTCGGTGCACCTCAACCTTTGACCCAGCCGGAAGTTATTTGGTTTAGTACTACCTAATGGGTCGGTATACTAGATACAAACAGGCATGGTGTACTCAAAATACGAACTATTCATGTATGTAGTTTGTGTTTGGGGCTGACACTACAATAAATTTTATGCCTCCTTTTGCGATATGTTTGAAACACAATGCCCCGTGTAAGATCGTCAACCAATCACAGTCCGACTAATATTTAAAAAATGAAAATGCTGTGTGTGTTTATAGAGAATAACTGGTTACTGTCTTAAGATATCGGTCTTAACGACTGGTATATCAAAGACCGTGGTATGTACTACCCTGTCTGTGGGATGGTGCATATAAAAGATCCCTTGCTGCTAATCGAAAAGAGTAGCCCATGAAGTGGCGACAGCGGGTTTCCTCTCTCAATATCTATATGGTCCTTAACCATATGTCTGACGCTATATAACCATAAATAAAATGTACTGAGTGCGTCGTTAAATAAATTATTTCCTTCCTTCCTTCCTAACAGTCCTACCACAGGTTAAACATTGTACATAGGTACAGTACTGGTACATATACATGTAGTATATTAATACAACATGAAATCATAGGGGATTTAATTAGGCCTCAACAAAAAAGTGGAAATCTCCAGACGTTATTAAAAGAGAAAGTTTGTTTTGCGATGGATGGAATGGCGAATGCCGCAGGATAAAGCCAACATGTTAAGACAGTAACTAGCACGTAAAACGAAAATTTAAAGGCGCATACCCCAGTGTTTAAACACTAAGGCATATTTTTGATATAATAGCCGTTATTGATAACCTTACTTAGATGTTATGGTTTAGATTATTAATTTCCGTACATTCGAAATATCACAAAATGCATTTCTCATATTTTTAAAAACGCACGTGCGTCTGAGAAGCAACAGTTTGGTCTATTTATAGAGGGTATTTCACCATTTCAAAGTCACATACCTATGTTTCACTCAATTGTAACTTTATGCAAATAAGTTACATGTTTGTAGATTAACTAAACTTAATGTTAATTTTCATGGGTTGAAACTAGGGTCTGCTCCTTTAATAAAATTAACCGTTTTATTTTAGAACCTTGCCGTTTTCCAGAGTAGTATGTCCACACGTGTGGAATGTCTTGTCGCCTATAATAATTATACGTCCACGTCCAGTATTTTAACATGCTCACATATCATGTCTCTCCCGGGTCCGGTCTCTGGGAAGCCATCCGCCTCTCTCTCTCTCTCTCTCTCTCTCTCTCTCTCTCTCTCTCTCTCTCTCTCTCTCTCTCTCTCTCTCTCTCTCTCTCTCTCTCTCTCTCTCTCTCTCTCTCTCTCTCCTTCTGCCTGTTTCATACTCATAAACTCTATTAACGTGCCTCTATCCAATTAAGGTTCAGGCACGTCTCTCCCACACCCGATCTCTGGTATATATATATATATATATATATATATATATATATATATATATATATATATATATATATATATTTCTCTCTCTCCCCTCTCTCTCTCTCTCTCTCTCTCTCTCTCTCTCTCTCTCTCTCTCTCTCTCTCTCTCTCTCTCTCTCTCTCTCTCTCTCTCTCTCTCTCTCTCTCTCTCTCATTTGTACATCACTTTCTTATCTAATATTGTGCAGTATAATGTTTTTGCCCATTAAAATGTGACACGATACTTCGCCGTATTTCATTTATCTGGAGAGCAGCTCCTACAATGTTATTTTGAAAACGCGAAAGCCATTTCATATGATTAATATTTTATTTGTTTTACATATTTGACACTTAACAATATCGATCGGCAGTAAGATGAGCCCGCCAATCCCAGTGTTTAAATGTTAACCACTATTTTACACACTGATCTAGCCGTACTAATGGTTATTAAAGGGACAGGCCATAGGTCTACAGGCTGGTAGGTACTGGGTTCGGATCCCAGTCGAGGCATGGGATTTTTAATCCAGATACCGACTCCAAACCCTGAGTGAGTGCTCCGCAAGGCTCAATGGGTAGGTGTAAACCGCTTGCACCGACCAGTGATCCATAACTGGTTCAACAAAGGCCACGGTTTGTGCTATCCTGCCTGTGGGAAGCGCAAATAAAAGATCCCTTGCTGCTAATCGGAAAGAGTAGCCCATGTAGTGGCGACAGCGGGTTTCCTCTCAAAATCTGTGTGATCCTGAACCATATGTCTGACGCCATATAACCGTAAATAAAATGTGTTGAGTGCGTCGTTAAATAAAACATTTCTTTCTTAAAGGGACATGCCCTAGTTTTTAAACACTAAGACATATTTTTTTTACTATTAGGGCCGTTTTTGATAACTGAAATCATACTTTACTTAGATTCTATTGCTTAGATTATCCATTTCCGTACATTCGAAGTGTTTTTGGTCATCCTGGTGTTTTTAATATCACAAAATGCATTTCTCATATTTTTTTTAAAACGCACGTGTGTCTGAGAAGTAACAGTTATGGAGTCGGGTTTTAGTCTATTTTTAGAGGGTATTTTACCATTTCAAAGTCACAGACTCATGTTTCACTCTGTTGTAACTTTATTCAAATGTGTTACAGTTTTGTAGATTAACTAAACGTAGTGTGCATTTTCATGGACTGAAACTAGGGTCTGTCCCTTTAATTTGAGACTATAGGGCCGTTCAGTGTGTATCCCAGTACCGGCTCGAAACACAAATTTTTAATACGTGCGCAGGTCGGTGGAACCACCACTGCGGCTTGTCTTTCATTAAAGGGACATTCCCGAGTTTGCTGCATTTAAACTTACATATTAAATTTTATTATTTTTGTTTAGAATATCAGTGTCTGTATATTCAATGTGTTTCTGGTCGTCTTAATATTTGTAAGAGGCCCAAACTGGATTTGGTCTTCAAATAATTTCATACGTACGAAAACAATTGGGTTTTTTTTAGGAAATAGAATGAAATTTAACCTAGTACTAATATTACAACGATCAGAAACACGTTTAATATACAGCCACTAATATGCAATTACAATCGTTAAAAAGTCTCTGTTAGTCGATAACATCTTAAAAAGTGCAGCAAACTCAGGAATGTTCCTTTAATAACTATGCACTATTAACCCTACCCCTGCCAACAGTCGAAATTATCATGTGTTTGTTTGTTTTGTTTAACTGCACCACTAGAGCACATTGATTTATTAATTATCGGCTATTGGATGTCAAATATTTGGTAATTTTGATATATAGTCTTAAAGAGGAAACCCGCTACATGTTTCCATTAGCAGCAAGGATCTTTTATACGAACCAGCCCACAGACAGGATAGCACATATCATGGCCTTTGATATACCAGTCGTGGTGCACTAACTGGAACGAGAAATAGCCCAGTGGGTCCACCGACGGGGATCGATCCCACGTTGTTCCGTTAATAATCTGGAAGAAGGAACGGAAGGAAATGGTTTATTTAATGACGCACTCAACACATTTTATTTACGGTTATATGGCGTCGGATAATCTGAAAGAGGGGCTGAAGTATTTACATGTATGTGCCATAATTTGGTTCATATATTGCATAAAGTGTTTTTACCCATTTTATTTGGCATAGTGCAACCTCTAGGGTCGGCTTCCTTAGCCATACATGGATGTGAAAACAAAAACATATTAAAGATGCAGTATTATAATTACGTGCCATAATTCAATATACAGGTATTTACATACACACGTGTATTGTGAAAAGTAAGTACTCAGTAATCTATGCCACACATAAGATGTGCATAAATAACTCGCAATATTGAGTAACACTCCAGTCGTATTTACTACGTTTAAGGTTGTTTGTTGGGATTGGAGTGTGTGTGTGTGTGTGGGTGGGGGGGGTATTTTATTTTAGTTTTTTCTTATTTATTTTTCTTTGGGGGGGTTGTTGGTTGCTATATTTTTTGTTTAACGACACCAATTCATTAGTTGTCACTTATTGGATGTGAAACATTTTGTAATTCAGGTACATAGTCTTAGAGAGGAAACCCGCTACATTTGTTTTCCAATACAAGAATGGATCTTTTATATGCACCATCCCTGACAGGATAATTTTAAAAAGTGATATTCTCAGGGGGGCAACTGTCCCTCCTGTCGCACCCCCCCCCCCCCCCCCCCGGAGGATACAGCCCTGAACACATACCACGGTCTTTGATATACCAGTCGTGGTGCACTGGCTTTGTATGCATGAACAAGGTATTTCATCTTACTGTTTGGTAATAAACTACAGAATACATTTAGTAGTGTCGCTCAACAGTTACATAACGCTCTACGGGGGGTGGGGGTGGGGGTGGGGAGTTGTCATGGTTATGGAGTTACATAACGTTTTCAATGTCTCATAATGTTTATTCATGAACTGAAAGCCAATCAGTCATTGATATTTCGTTCATTAGCATAATGACGTATAATCTAATATTCACTGCCAATTGAAACAAAATTAAAAATGCAAACAGATGATCCAGTAATAATGGTCAAATACCGTCACAGTGCTAGGAAAACAGGGCCGTACCCTGATCAAAATCCTAGGGGGGGGGGG
>NC_054711.1:37501651-37531651 GCF_016097555.1 Gigantopelta aegis
CGGTCGGCTTAGGATCAATCCCCGTTGGTGGGTCCATTAGGCTATTTCTTGTTCCAACCAGTGCACCACGACAGGTATATAAAAGGGTGTGGTATGTGCTATCATGTCTATGGGATAGTGCATATAAAATATCCCTTGCTGCTAATCGGAACGAGTAGCCCGTATGTCCGACGCTACATAACCTAATTAAGTTGAGTGCTTCGTTAAAGGGGCATTCCTGAGTTTGTAGCATTATAAGATGTTTCCGACTAATAAAATATTTCTACGATTAAACTTACACATTAAATATATTTTCAGGTTTAGAATATCAGTGTCTGCATATTCAGTGTATTTCTGGTCGTCTAAATATTTGTAAGAAGCCCAAACTGGATTTGGTCTTCAAATAATTTCGTACGTACGAAAAAAACATATTTTAAGAAATAAAATGAAATTTAACCTCGTACAAATATTAGAACAATCAGAAACACGTTTAATATACAGCCTCTAATATTTTATGCAGAAAAAAAATATATTTGATATGTAATTACAGTCGTTAAAAACTCTCTTTTAGTAGATAACATCTTAAAATTTGCAGCAAACTTAGGAATGTCCCTTTAAATAAAACATTCCATCCTTTCCTCTTCGCAACCCCATGTTGACTATGTAGTTGTAATGGCCCCAACGAGCGTTCGTTTAAATCGCGTCAGACAATAATAGAAATAACATAGTGATAACAATGCGGATAGGGTAACTCCGCGGAGAGAGAAAGATTACAAAAAATACTGTCTGAATCTCTATCAGATAAAACACTTACTGGCAAATTATCTAACTATAACAGAGAGGCACAATTTATGCGCCTCTTATCGGAAAGATAACACAACCAGCAGACAGACAAAAAAATAAATTGAAAATTAACAGGCGCATTAATATTACTGACGTGAATAACAGCTGTTAGTGATCAACAAAACATTGAAACGAAGATACAACGATACACATTTATTGCTTGTACAATACGTACCACCAAATCTGGGATCCCCACATCTTAGTGTTGTTCCAAAAACAATACTTCGTCAGGTGATAACCAGAATTCAAAGAAAAATCCAACTTTAAACAAAACAGTGCGTTCATCACCGTCTGCTTCCATATGTTATAGTCACCTATTGTTTGAACGCAACACGCGCAAGTTATATTGGTTGTTATACTAATGATTCCTATACGTTAAAGTCGTGAACATATTAACAAAGAGAACACTCTTGAAAACGCAAAGAAACCGCCTCAAATCCTCAAACCAGATTGGCCATTGACCATAATACAGGGAAAAACATTTTTGAAAAAAAAAGTTTTCTTTCCGGAAGCTAGCTAAACATTCCAAGAATTCGATTCCGTGGTTTCTTTGGCCGCGAGTTAAAACCTGGCGTAGTAATACTGCTTTTACTTCTCTGGCCATGAGTTGGAGAGATCTTTGAGGTCGGGATAGCAGGGCACGCGGGCGGTGCGGGGATAGTTAAAGAAACACAAACCGCGGATCGCGCGCCTTTACGATAATCTTTCTCCGTCGGCTCATCGATCGCGGGTCGGCAATGGCCGCGGATTCCATTTGCTGTTAGTTGATGTACGAGACACAGCGGTCTATCAGATTTGCTTCCATCTATTAGCACAATTTAATCAAGTTTCGCAAGTTATTTGAGAAGCATTTTGTCCGCAAACATCTTTGTGTGTTTGATCGGCGAGTCGCGCGACAAGCTATAACAGAAATCATGGAGTCTAGCATCGCTAGCGGCCATTAACGGTGCAATTCAGATCGCACGCCGCTTCATCGCTAATTCCCGCCAAGT
The DNA here is from genome assembly GCF_016097555.1 of Gigantopelta aegis. NCBI lineage: Eukaryota > Metazoa > Mollusca > Gastropoda > Neomphalida > Peltospiridae > Gigantopelta > Gigantopelta aegis. Next base: position 37,503,466 of record NC_054711.1, read on the forward strand.
GACACCTAATAAAAAGAGTTGTAATGTAGATGACATCTGACGTATTTGCCAAAGATATTGTTCATATTAAGTCCCGTTACAGATGACCACGTGCTTAATACTATAAAGAGACGAAGTGTCGTCCAATTTGGTTGCGCATAAAGGGAAAGAAGTGGTTGTTTAATGGTCTCACGCCACCTTGCTTAATCAGCGTCGATTACGTTTCAAGCATACGATAATTGTAACAAGTGGTCTAGAGTTTTAGAAAAGAAACCCGTTACCTTCATATTTTTTTGTCTTTGGACGGAACGTAGCCCAGTAGTAAAGTGCTCTCCTGATGCGCGGTCGGTCTAGGAGGGATCCCGGTCGGTGTGCCAGTTGGGTTCAACCAGTGCACCATGACAAAGTCAGTGGTATATACTATCCTGTCTATGGGGTGGTGCTTATAAAAGATCGCTTGCTACTAATAGAATTTTTTTTTTTATATAGTCAGTGCTCGACGGCTGGCATTATCAAATGCTGTGGTAGGTGCTGTATATCTACAGGACAGTGCAAACCAACGTATCCTAGCCTCGGTGGTGTACTGGGTAAGCAGTCAGAATTAAGGCTGGTAGATACTGGGTTTGCATACCGGCACCAGTCTTTGAAGCACTCAAGCGGGATGGTGTAAGGTCACTGCACCGACCTCTCTCTCCCACCAACCAGAAACAACTAACAGTTAACACGCTGTCCGGGTTGGTTTGAGGTCACTGCACCGACCTCTCTCTCCCACCAACCAGAAACAACTAACAGTTAACACGCTGTCCGGGTTGGTTTGAGGTGACTGCACCGACCTCTCTCTCCCACCAACCAGAAACAGCTAACAGTTAACACGCTGTCCGGGTTGGTTTGAGGTCACTGCACCGACCTCTCTCTCCCACCAACCAGAAACAACTAACAGTTAACATGCTGTCCGGGTTGGCTTGAGGTGACTGCACCGACCTCTCTCTCCCACCAACCAGAAACAACTAACAGTTAACACGCTGTCCGGGTTGGTTTGAGGTGACTGCACTGACCTCTCTCTCCCCACCAACCAGAAACAGCTAACAGTTAACACGCTGTCCGGGTTGGTTTGAGGTCACTGCACCGACCTCTCTCTCCCACCAACCAGAAACAACTAACAGTTAACACACTGTCCGGGTTGGTTTGAGGTGACTGCACCGACCTCTCTCTCCCACCAACCAGAAACAGCTAACAGTTAACACGCTGTCCGGGTTGGCTTGAGGTCATTGCAACGACTTCTCTCCCACCAACCAGAAACAACTAACAGTTAACACACTGTCCGGGTTGGTTTGAGGTGACTGCACCGACCTCTCTCTCCCACCAACCAGAAACAACTAACAGTTAACACGCTGTCCGGGTTGGTTTGAGGTGACTGCACCGACCTCTCTCTCACCAACCAACCAGAAACACTAACAGTTTAACACGCTGTCCGGGTTGGTTTGAGGTGACTGCACCGACCTCTCTCTCCCACCAACCAGAAACAGCTAACAGTTAACACGCTGTCCGGGTTGGTTTGAGGTCACTGCACCGACCTCTCTCTCCCACCAACCAGAAAAACAACTAACAGTTTAACACACTGTCCGGGTTGGTTTGAGGTGACTGCACCGACCTCTCTCTCCCACCAACCAGAAACAACTAACAGTTAACACGCTGTCCGGGTTGGTTTGAGGTGACTGCACCGACCTCTCTCTCCCACCAACCAGAAACAGCTAACAGTTAACACGCTGTCCGGGTTGGTTTGAGGTCACTGCACCGACCTCTCTCTCCCACCAACCAGAAACAACTAACAGTTAACACACTGTCCGGGTTGGTTTGAGGTCACTGCACCGACCTCTCTCTCCCACCAACCAGAAACAGCTAACAGTTAACACGCTGTCCGGGTTGGCTTGAGGTCATTGCAACGACTTCTCTCCCACCAACCAGAAACAACTAACAGTTAACACACTGTCCGGGTTGGTTTGAGGTGACTGCACCGACCTCTCTCTCCCACCAACCAGAAACAGCTAACAGTTAACACGCTGTCCGGGTTGGCTTGAGGTCATTGCAACGACTTCTCTCCCACCAACCAGAAACAACTAACAGTTAACACACTGTCCGGGTTGGTTTGAGGTCACTGCACCGACCTCTCTCCCACCAACCAGAAACAACTAACAGTTAACACACTGTCCGGGTTGGTTTGAGGTCACTGCACCGACCTCTCTCCCACCAACCAGAAACAACTAACAGTTAACACACTGTCCGGGTCGGTTTGAGGTCACTGCACCGACCTCTCTCCCACCAACCAGAAACAACTAACAGTTAACACGCTGTCCGGCTTGGTTTGAGGTCACTGCACCGACCTCTCTCTCCCACCAACCAGAAACAACTAACAGTAAACACGCTGTCCGGGTTGGTTTGAGGTGACTGCACCGACCTCTCTCTCCCACCAACCAGAAACAGCTAACAGTTAACACGCTGTCCGGGTTGGCTTGAGGTCATTGCAACGACTTCTCTCCCACCAACCAGAAACAGCTAACAGTTAACACGCTGTCCGGGTTGGCTTGAGGTCATTGCAACGACTTCTCTCCCACCAACCAGAAACAACTAACAGTTAACACACTGTCCGGGTTGGTTTGAGGTGACTGCACCGACCTCTCTCTCCCACCAACCAGAAACAGCTAACAGTTAACACACTGTCCGGGTTGGTTTGAGGTGACTGCACCGACCTCTCTCCCACCAACCAGAAACAACTAACAGTTAACACGCTGTCCGGGTTGGTTTGAGGTGACTGCACCGACCTCTCTCTCCCACCAACCAGAAACAGCTAACAGTTAACACACTGTCCGGGTTGGCTTGAGGTCATTGCACCGACCTCTCTCTCCCACCAATCAGAAACAACTAACAGTTAACACACTGTCCTCAATAGTCAGTCAACATCACTGAAGTGGATGGGTATAGCTCAGTGGTAGAAAACGTCTGTTTGTTATTGTTTAATGACACCACTAGAGCACATTGATGTATTAATCATCGACTATAATAACCCAATACTTGGATGCCAAACATTTTGGAATTCTAACATATAGTCTCAGAGAGGTAACCCACTACATGTTTCCATTAGTAGCAAGGGATCTTTTATAGGCAGGGTAGCACATACCACGACCTTTGATGTCCCAGTCCTGGTGGTAGAATGATCACCTAAGATGCAAGGAGTCACACGACTGATCGCCCTCCCAACCAATGATCCACAATAGATACATCAAAAACCGTGGTACGTACTGTCCTGTCTGTGGCAAAGTGAAGATAAAATATCGCCCTAATCTCCATCCCCTGAAATATGCGTCGGCAGTCAGCAGAGCAGCCGCAAAAAGCTGTTGCAAAATTGATCTTATCTAGTAGTTACTTATTATTGTTTGTACTCAATTGCCATCGAAGATGATCTAAAATTCTAGGGCCGATTAACACTCTCTCTCTCTCTCTCTCTCTCTCTCTCTCTCTCTCTCTCTCTCTCTCTCTCTCTCTCTCTCTCTCTCTCTCTCTCTCTCTCTCTCTCTCTCTCTCTCTCTCTCTCTCTTAGATACTAAAGTCAGACACTAAATGTGCTAAAATGTCTTTAGACAAATATTTCCCTCATTGTCCTTACTCCTACACCTGGGCTGTTGGATCGGAGCCGACACCGGGATACTAACTCAGAACCTATCCGTTTTCGTGCCGAATTGTAGGCGACTGATATATACATACATGTAGTTTGACTAATTCCCTTTGCCTCATTCATCACCCCCCCCCCCCCCCCCCCCCCCCCCCCGTCTAATTTTGTCTTCAAAAACAATTGCCCACTACAGTAGAGTTATAACCGCATCATTAACTAGCCACATACATCACACTGGTATGTCACAGTGGTATGTGTTATAACTACGTATACCTCTACCACACCGTGACATAAGAATACAAGGTCATAACATAAACAAGTCACGAAAGCAGTCAAATGTTTACCGTTCACCGGGCGTGAATAATTAATGTTAAATATTAGCTACAGCAGTTTGAGCACAATTTCGATTATGACGTTTTAGTTTCGTGTTAAGTGTTACATATGCATTAAAGGTTCAACCAGGATGACCTGGCTGAACATCTTCTCTGTCTGGGCTGCCATCATAGACGAGAAGTCAGTGAATTATGGAAGAAAAAGAAACCCTGGCGTAAAAATGTCCGGTTAGTAGGTAGGTAGGTACCTAGTTTAACGTGCTCATATTATACCACTAGGGTTTCGAACACGCTCATCCCGAGTTCGACCTCCGATAAGATAGGTCCAGTTTGTAACAACCTGTTGGGAAATTGGGAACAGAATTAACATTTTGTGATTGATTATCAGTTTGGACCAAAAGGCTAATGGTAAATAAATAACCTGTGCATTGTACTTTAAAAATAAAAATATAAATAAATAAAATAAAAAAATTAAAAACTCCACTTAAATACGCTTGCTACTTCATACCAAACTCTTTCGAGGTGTAGTTTTTTTTTCTTTTATTATTATTTTTATATTTCAACTTATTTTTATGCTTATATCCAAATAAGGTTCATGCACGCTGTCCTGGGCAGACATCTCAGCTGTCAGGGCTGCCTGTCCAGGACAGTGGGTTAGTTGTTAATTGTCTGTGGTTAGTGAGACAAGAGGGTGTAGTGAGTGGCCTTACACCTACCCACTGCGCCGTTAAAACTCGTTCTGCGTGGGAGCCGGTAGCGGGCTGCGAACCCTGTACCTACCAGCTTTATGTCCGATGGCTTAACAACGATGCCACCGAGGCCATTATTGAACAAATTGAACAAGGGTCACGAAACCAAATGGGAGGTAACTCTCTAGTACCACCGGATTTTTTGTTTTGTTTTTTAATCTTAAAAACTCCAGGCCGCCCAACTTTCCGGAATTTTCCGCAAAATCCGGAATTTTCATCACGTACTCGGAATTCCGGAATAAAATAGTCCTTCAATTTCTGCATGTATATAAACACAATCAGTGCGCTGTCGATCACTGAACAATATACCGGGTGGCCCCTAAAAACAATAACCCTACTGAAACTAGAATTATTAAACACCTGTTGAATTTGGGATTGTCTAAAACGTGTGGGGATATTTGTCACATTCACTGAAAAGTGTAGGCTGATTGGTCGAACATTGTTAAAATACCAACAGATTCAAAAGCTAAAAGTACATAAAATGCGAAACAGCAGATGTGACCTTGAGGTACCGTTACTAGTGGATGAGATGAATAATTGCATTATGTCAGTCCATCATTACATGCCGTTAAATTCTGAGGTCTCGCGCCTCGTCTTGCTAAAAGCAATCACAAAAAAAGGTTAGGATATGAAAGAAAGAAATGATTTATTTAACGACGCACTCAACACATTTTATTTACGGTTATATGGCGTCAGACACATGGTTAAGGACCACACAGATTTTGAGAGGAAACCCACCTGTCGCCACTACATGGGCTACTCTTTCCGATTAGCTGCAAGGGATCTTTTATTTGCACTTCCCACAGGCAGGATAGCACAAACCATGGCCTTTGTTGAACCAGTTATGGATCACTGGTCGGTGCAAGTGGTTTACACCTACCCATTGAGCCTTGCGGAGCACTCACTCAGGGTTTGAAGTCGGTATCTGGATTAAAACCCCCATGCCTCGACTGGGATCCGAACCCAGTACCTACCAGCCTGTAGACCGATGGCCTAACCACGACGCCACCGAGGTCGGTAGGTTAGGAAAACTCTAGTCCTTCCCAGCAGTGAATGTAATTTTCTCACTATGGTATGCTATTTACTTGTGAACCGATTGTTTTATAAATTGCACACACAAATAGTTGTTGTTTTTTGTCTTATTTCCAAAAACATTCACCGGTTGTTTTTTCCCGTCAAATGAAACTGAAATTATTTACAAAAACAGTCTTCGTGGAAAAAAATGTAAAGTTTGTTTTATTTAATAACGCCACTAGAGCACATTGATTTTTTTTTATCTTATCATCGGCTATTGGACGTCAAACATATGGTCATTCTGACACTGGTTTTGTTTTTTTAGAGAAAACCCGCTGTCGCCACATAGGCTACTCTTTTACGACAGGCAGCAAGGGATCTTTTATTTGCGCGTCCCACAGGCAGGATAGCACAAATCATGGCCTTTGTTGAAGCAGTTATGGATCACTGATCGGTGAAAGTGGTTTACGCCTATCCATTGAGCCTTGCGGAGCACTCACTCAGAGTTTGGAGTCGGTATCTGGATTGAAAATCCCATGCCTCGACTGGGATCCGAACCCAGTACCTACCAGCCTGTAGACCGATGGCCTAACCACGACGCCACCGAGGCCGGTCATTCTCCGTGGAGGCTGAGAAGAACTATAGATGTGCGTTCATAGACACTGATTCCACATCTTTTGCGTATGCCAATGCGATGGTATGCGTACATACACGGATAAAAGTCTGTGGACTACTTAACAATAAAGTTAAAGTTAATTTTGTTTAACAAAACCACCAGAGCATAGTGACTGATTAATCTGACTGGATATCAAAACACTCGGTAGTCTTCATGGGGAAACTCAATACCTCTTTTCCCCCAATAGTTGGAAGAGACACACATTATCCGACAGATAAAGAAAAATTTGGTTTTGTTTAACGACACCACTAGAGCACATTGATTTATTAATCATTATCCGACAGATAAGACAGAACGTACTGTGACCTAGGACATTGTTGTTTGAAAAAACAAAACAAAAATAAAACAACAAAACCCTACAAATACCCTAACAGAAACACACAAGCCATAGAAACATGTCTGTCGAAAGATATAAGCTGTACTTTCATTTCATTTCAACTTATTTTCCTGCTTATATACTATTACGGTTCAAGCACGCTGTCCTGTGCACACACCTCAGCTATCTGGGCTGTCTGTCCAGGACAGTGGGTTAGTTGTTAGTTGGTTAGTGGTTAGTGAGAGAGAAGAGGGTGTAGTGGCCTTACACCTACGCATTGAGCCCTTAAGAACTCGCTCTGGGTTGGAGCCGGTACCGGGCTGCGAACCCTGTACCTATCAGCCTGTAGTCCGATGGCTTAACCCTTTTTGGTGTAATGATTGGAGTATTGACATTTAAGAGTCGTGGTTTGGTACAGTTGGAGGGTTGGAATATTAACATTTAAGGGTCGTGGTTTGGTATAGTTGAAGGGTTGGAGTATTCATATTTAAGGGTCGTGGTTTGGTATAGTTGAAGGGTTGGAGTATTCACATTTAAGGGTCGTGGTTTGGTATATTTGGCGGGTTGTAGTATTCACATTTAAGGGTCGTGGTTTGGTATAGTTGAAGGGTTGGAGTATTCACATTTAAGGGTCGTGGTTTGGTATATTTGGCGGGTTGTAGTGTTCACATTTAAGGGTCGTGTTTGGTATATTTGGCGGGTTGTAGTGTTCACATTTAAGGATCATAGTCGGGTTGATATATTGCAGATAGTGTTTTAACCATTGTTATTTGGTATAGTACAATTTGGATCTTGAAGGGACGTAACAGTACAGAATGTATATTACAGACCGTTGAACTCTATCATTAAACATGTTCAAACACAAGACAAGGAAATCTTTAACTGAATTAGTGACGGTGTTATCAGCGCTAGATGTCCCAGCTGTTCCCAGGATCCAAGAGATAATCAGAGAAATAATTAAATACTGTCAAAGCTGTCTGTAAAGGCCACACAGGGGAATATTGCGTTTATGAATATTCACCAGTTATTTAACGTAAAACATGCGTAGACCATAATACACAATTATATACAGAGCTGTTATTGATACTGTTGATAATGATAATGATGATGATGATGGCGATGAATGAATGAATGAATGAATGAATGAATGCATGGATGGACGGACGGATGGATGGATGGATGGATTGATTAATGAATGTTTAACGACACCCCAGCACGAAACATACATCGGCTATTGGGTGTCAAACTATGGTATATGCAAACATTAAGTGATGGCGCTGAAATGAATGTTGAAGTTTGTTTTGTTTAACGACACCCCAGCACGAAACATACATTGGCTATTGGGTGTCAGACTATGGCATATGCAAACATTAAGTGATGGCGCTGAAATGAATGTTGAAGTTTGTTTTGTTTAACGACACCACCAGAGGACATTCAATCATCGGCTACAGGATGTTAAACATTTGGTACTTTTGACATACAGTCATAGCGAGGAAACACGCTACATTAGTAAAGATATTTTATATGCACCATCACACAGACAGGATAGCACATACCACGCCCTTTGATATACAAGTCGTGGTGCACTGACGGAACGAAAAATAGCCCAAACGGCCCACTGACTGGATTTGATCCTAGGCCGACCGCGCCCCAGGTGAGCGATTTACCACGGGACCAAGTCCCACCCACCGCGACGATGTGATGATGACGGTGACAGTGAATGCATATTGAACCATCTTCAACAGGCTGGTCGGTAGAATGAGAGAATACAGACAGTGAACAGCAACATATACATATATATTCCATTAGACAGGACAGCACACACCACAGTCTTTAATATAGCAGTACGAGCACTAGTTGAAACGGGGAACCTATGTGTTATGTTAGGGGAATCACCCCCACGGTATCTGGCAGATGCTGTACTGGTAGCACACGGTGTCATAATTACTATCAGTTCACCTGGTTCAAAGTTCAACGTTCACCGACTAATTAATGGAGCATTTAATTCTGCCGTGACTGCCACTCGAGAGTTACGAGCCATACGATGCCGTTTTTAACTGGCAAATAATGCATGCATATTCATTGTAACTAGCGCCAGGGTGCCACGACTGTCTGTGAATTACACGTACTGGCGAGGATCACAGGCTGTGTGAGGAATTTGATTTTGTCAGTGGCACATGTTCGCTATATCCGAAAAGTGCGATGTGATTCTTTGATTAGTTTATAGACGAGGTGTAGAAGTCGCATTACTGGTCCATAACAGGGTGCCATTCAATATTCATCCATCCATCCATCCATCCATTAGTCCATTCATTCGTCCATTCATTCATGCATTCATTCATTCATTCATTCATTCATTCATTCATTCATTCATTCATTCATCCATTCATTCATCCATTCATTCATTTATTCATTCATTCATCCATCCATATATCGCTTAACGTATAAAGTATGCAAATATGACAAATATGACAAATATGACAAATATCGAAATGAAAATTTGTATAAACACAAGAGGCCACGGAGAAACTATGAAAAACTAGAGAAAATATGTTTATGTACGGCAGCCCGTTTATGTACATTGGTAAATAAACCATTGTCCGTCTATAATCAAAACTTGTATAAACATGAAGAGGCCATGTTCATTGCATACACAGGTAATCAGGCAGTGGTTATATAACAGACGAGTACTTCTTTTTCGACCAATTGGCATTTCGACCAAATGGGACGACACCTTCTGGGCTGGCAGACATTGTGAAATGTTTCCGTCTATCAGTCTTTTTGACGAATAAATAGAGGTTATTACCAGTGTTTTTCGGTAACGTCAATATCATATATTAGGAATAAAAATTGTATTATGCGAGCCTCTGGCGAACATAATACATTATTTTTATTCCTAATATATGATATTCACGATACTGAAACACACGACGGTAATAATCTCTTTATCATATATTCTCAAACTTAATACAACATATTTATGTAAACTGTATTAGAACTATAATTCCAGTCAGCCATCAATCGATTTGCAAATGACGTATGAATATGTGATGCGGTGTCGTTTTGAATGGGAGCGACGTCAGATATCCTTACATAGAAATAAACTAGTGCATGTCGGTTTTTTTGTTTCGATTTTGTTTTCAATGTAAAGTTGCTACTAACATGGGTTTTTTTTTGTTTGAAGACTGTTGATGCATACATCAATTCTGGAGTGGCGCCGTGGTATGTTTGCTTAAATGGCAATACACGTGGTGCCGTGACCTCGATTAATTTACATCTAATTTGCAAAGTTATCAAATTCTGAAACTATGTGATCTGACAAATATCGCATACATGTACTTTGATTGCACTGGATATGCTAGCTATTATATGATAAAATGACATATTAAATTAAAAATATTGTTTGAATATCAGTGTCTTTATATCCAGAGGTATTGCGAGCGTATGGTATTTCTAGCAGTCAGTTTTAATATGTATGTATGTGTGTATGTATCTATGTATGCATGTATCTATGTATGTATGTATGTGTGTGTATGTATGTATGTATGTATGTGTGTGTATGTGTATGTGTATGTGTATGTGTATGTGTATGTGTATGTGTATGTGTATGTGTATGTGTATGTGTATGTGTATGTGTACGTGTATGTGTATGTGTATACATACATGTGTATATATGTACACACACACACACACACACAAACACACACACACACACACACATATATATATATATATATATATATATACATATACATAGTCAAACCTGTTCTAGCGGACACCTGTAATCAGCGGACACCTGCCTTAAGCGGCCACTGTTTTCCCTCCCACACGATTTATAATGTAAATGCTATTATATAAAAGGGATATTTTAACAACAGCGAGAAGGTTCAGCAAATAACCGATATTCACACCTTCAGGCATACTAGTACCCATTCAGTCCCGACATCTCTACTGTGTATCAATTAAGAAAGTACAACTTTGGAATGCATCACATTGCCTCTGGGCAGGCTACGCTTGACATTTGTAGATTCACTTACTATGACAATTCATCGAATAAAGTAGGAATTAAATAGAAAAAGCAAACAAACTTGCTGAGAACGGTTAATTTGATACATTCCATTTGTATTTTTTTCTGAAGAAGACATGTCATAAGTTGATTTATAGTCAACTGTGAAGCACACATCCGTTGGTTAGCAGTACAAACGGTAAAACAAGAAACACAACAAATGGTTTATATATATATATATATATATATATATATATATATATATATATATATATATATATATATATGACAAACTGTAATCAGCGGTCACCTGTCTTAAGCGGCCACGTTTATCTATCCCTTGTGTAACCGCTTAAGACAGTTTTGACTGTGTGTGTGTATATATATATATATATATATATATATATATATATATATATATATATATTCCTGTTTACGAAATTATTGGAAGGTAAAATGCAGTTTGGGTTACTCCAAACACTAGGACGACAAAAACACATTTGTTCTACTGACACTGATATTCTAAAGAAGAAACTTTATTAATATGTAATTTTCGGCATGTTACAGCTTGAGTTTGAACTTGTTTTACATTCCTCTATACCACAAGGGCTTCAGGCATAGCAGGTTACAATGGCAACAAACTGAGGACAATCCCTTAAAACGAATTTGAGTCATTATACCAATCACACCTCACACGCGAACGCTCTACCACTGAGCTACAAATCGATACGTAGGAAAAATAAAAATAAGAATAACCTTAAAGGAACATTCCTCAGTTTGCTGCATTGTGAGATGTTTCCGACTAATAAAATATTTCTACGATTAAACTTACATGATAAATATATTTTCTTGCTTAGAATATCAGTATCTGTATATTCAGTGTGTTTCTGGTTGTCTTAAAGGGACATTCCTGAGTTTGCTGCATTGTAAGATGTTTCCGACTAATAAAATATTTCTACGATTAAACTTACATATTAAATATGTTTTCTTGTTTAGAATATCAGTGTCTATATATTCAATGTGTTCCTGGTCGTCTTAATATTTGTAAGAAGCCCAAACTGGATTTGGTCTTCAAATAATTTCGTACGTACGAAAAAAATATATTTTAGGAAATAAAATTAAATTCAACCTAGTACAAATATTAAAACAATCAAAAACATGTTTAATATACGGCTTCTAATATTTTATGCAGAAAAGTATATTTTATATGTAATTACAATCGTTAAAAAATCTCTTTTAGTCGATAACATCTTAAAAATTGCAGCAAACTCAGGAATGTCCCTTTAATATTTATAAGAACCACAGACTGGATTTTGTCTTCAAATAATTTCGTACGTACGAAACAATGTTTTTTAGGAAATAAAATGAAATTTAACCTAGTACAAATATTAGAATGATAGAAACAAATTTACTATACAGCCACTAATATTTTATGCAAAAAAATATATTTGATATGTAATTACAATCGTTAAAAAGTCTGTGTTAGTCGGTAACATCTTAAAAATTGCATCAAACTCAGGAATGTCCCTTTAAAGGCATATTGTCACAGACCACTGACCTATTTAATGGTATAACAAAGTATTACCTGAACAAAAATTATTTGATTGTTCCTAAATGTACTTTATTCAGCCATCTTCATAACCATCATACTCCATTTATTAATGATATTTTGTAAAGATAATTGAATTATGGTCCATAATTCAAAAACAAAAATTGCCGAGAGGGTTGACATGGATTTCACTCCATCATGGTTCAGTTACGGTGATGCGGTAGCTAGATTTGGTTTCCAACAATTAATGTAATTTTTATTTATTATCCATACGGTCCTTAAATCCGTGAGAGTATGCCTTTAAAGAAAAACGAAAAAAAAAAAAAAAAAAAAAAAAAAAAAAAAATATATATATATATATATATATATATATATATATATATATATTTCATCTAAGTATTAACTCTTAAGCAGACACTGTATGCTGGCGCTGAAGGTATATTACTGGAAATGGATTACTGGTATTTCGTCCAGTCAATTTGTTATGTAAACAAAACCCAGATAAATCTAGAATGTTATCCCGTGATACCCACATTATATCATGTTATCGTGTTTTCCGTATACACACTTTACTCAACAGAGGAATGACTCACAGTTGAGCTCTTAGCGGGATTACAACTACAGTTCTTGTTGTTATCTTTGCCAAGTAAAACATCACATTTCAGCGCATAGGCCCGGCGTCGGTGTGATAACACAGGGATCAAAAATACCCAACACCGGCGAAGGGGAGAAAAAGACCTGTTGCTCCAGATAATATGTCAGTACGCGTACTTTCGCGGGGGAAAAAAAGGAGAGTACTTTTTGGTTTTGTTCTGTAAAGAAAATAGATCAAATTACAAAAGACAATCACTGCCGTTGTTTTCACATAAATATGAAAGATATAAGTTTTAGTAGTTGTTTCCGAACTGATGTAAATTGTTTTCTATGTTATTATTTGGATGTGTGGATAATTTATTCACTGATATGTTTACCAATATGCGAGATGTCAGATACGCCAATCCCGGCTACCAGCGAGGTGATAACATAATACGGTGGTGATAATGTACAAGCACCCCGCCACGAACTAATCTCTGTAGGCCGGTTTCTCGGGATGCAGGTTAATGAGAGAAAAGAAACGCATTTGAGCAACTCAAACCACTCGTCTTTTAGGTGTTTTCTCTGTACTCTGCCGTCCAGTGGCAACACCATGTAGCTCAATGCATGGTCAAATCTGAGATAATATAATTGTACAAGTTACCGGGTTAAGCTTGGGTTCTATAATGTGAATTGGGTCAGTGCAATCATCAGTTTCTGAAAAACCGGAACCTAGCACCCCTGGCGACTCGGGACCCAATTCACTAACACTCGCAACGTTGCGATCATAGTGTAGTTCACAAATACTCGCAAGGACGACGCGATGTTGCTTGAACGAGCTTAAGAGAGCTTGATCAATAAGGCCTCAGGTCACAAAATCAATCTCCAAGTGACCCTAAAGGAAAATGTATTTGTAAATAATAACACTGCTCTAAATTATTTACAGAGTTTAGTGTTTAAGCAATAATTTTGAATCTGATGCAAGATGCTACGCAAACCTTATTTCATTGGAGATTCATAGATTGACACGGATTTTGATGCATAAAACCCCCAAACCCTCAAACCGCATGTGCCATAATTAACGAAAGCGTTGTTTCTTTTTATATATTTATGCACATTTAAGCATAATATATATTACAGTAATCACTTAATATGCTCTTTTCCATTTATGAACTGGACGTTAATTGGCTGAAACCTCTGTAAAAAATCCAAGACAACGCGTACCTTTGGAGATACGTTATAGTGGGGCACACAACGAATCAAACCCGTAATCCCACAAAGGGCGGGATGTAGCCCAGTGGTAAAGCGCTCGCTCGATGCGCGATCGGTGTGGGATCGATCCCCATCGGTGGGCCCATTGGGCTATTTCTCGTTCCAGCCAGTACACCACGACTGGTATATCAAAGGCCGTGGTATGTACTATCCTGTCTGTGGGATGGTGCATATAAAAGATCCCTTGGTGTTAATCGAAAAGTGTAGCCCATGAAGTTCCGACAGCGGTTTTCCTCTTTCAATATCTGTGTGGTCCTTAACCATATGTCTGACGCCATATAACCGTAAATACAATGTGTTGAATGCGTCGTTAAATAAAACATTTCTTTCTTTCTTTCTTTTATAGTAGCACACAACGAATCAAACCCTTAATCCCACACTATTTGTTTATTTCTCTCGTTTTCTCTAAACAAGTAAAGCAGTTGCTAGATTTTCTCAATGAACGTCGGACGTATCATCACGTGCCGCGGGTTTTGATACGTCATAGAATACTTTACTAACTGTATCTTCAGACGTTTGTCTTCCCGAGGGACACGGGGTGATGACCTGTCCAAGTCCTAGCCTAGTCCATCGCTGTCTGGAGTTACAATATCAACTCGCTAAGGCACAACATCATAACATCATACTAATGCAAAATGCAAACACAAGTACATTGTTAAAGGGGCATTCCTGAGTTTGTTGCATTGTAAGATGTTTCCGACAAATAAAATATTTCAACGATTAAACTTACATATTAAATATATTTTCTTGTTTTGAATATCAGTGTCTGTATATTCAATGTGTTTCTGGTCGTCTTAATATTTGTAAGAAGCCCAAACTGGATTTTGTCTTCAAATAATTTCGTTCGTACGAAAAAAAAGTATTTTAGGAAATAAAATGAAACTTAACCTAGTACAAATATTAGAACAATCAGAAACACGTTTAATATACAGCCACTAATATATTATGCAGGAAAATATATTTGATATGTAATTACAATCGTTAAAAGTCTCTGATGGTCGATAACATCTTAAAAATTGCAGCAAACTCAGGAATGTCCCTTTAATGAATTCACAATCTCGTCTCTTGTTATAACGTCATTTACTCATACAAAATACAAACACAACTACAGTTTTAATAAATTCACAATCTCGTCTCCTGTTATAACATCATTTACTCATACAAAATATAAACACAACTACAGTTTTAAAGGCATATTGTCACAGACCACTGACCTATTACATGGCCTAACAAAGTATTACTTAAATATATATATATATATATATATATATATATATATATATATATATATATATATATATATATATATATATATTTGATTTGTTCCTAAATGTACTTTATACAACCATCTACGTAACCACCATATTCCACTTATTAATGATAGTTTGTAAAAATAATTGAATTATTGCAATGGTCCATAATTCAAAAACTAACATTGCTGAAAGGGTTGACATGGATTTCACTCCATCATGGTTCAGTTAAAGTGATGCAATAGCTAGCTTTGGTCTGTAAAATTTTTATGTAATTTTGATTTATTATTCATTTTTAGAGAAATAAGGTCCTTTCATCTGTGACAGTATGCCTTTAATGAATTCACAACATCCTTTACTAATACAAAATATAAACACAACTACAGTTTTAATGAATTCACCATCTCGACGCCTGTTATAACATCATTTACTGATATAAAATACAAACATGGCTACAGTTTAAGTAAACGAGTGTGTTGTCGTTATCGACCGTTATCGCAAAATGATTTCATGTAACATAACATAATGTCATCGTGTACTGCAATACCAAACAGCAAAATGGCGCCTCGCTTCTGAGTGTTAACATGGTGAATACTACGTGTTTGTGAGACGTAGATTAGCGTGTATAGCTAACGAATATCAAAGGGAAACAAGTTAAAGGCATACTGTCACGGATTTAAGGACCGTATTTCTTTAAAAATGGATAATAAATAAAAATTACATTAATTGTTGGAAACAAAATCTAGCTATCGCATCACCTTAACTGAACCATGATAGAGTGAAATCCATGTCAACCCTCTCGGCAATTTTAGTTTTTGAATTATGGACCATTGCCATAATTCAATAATTTTTACAAAATATCATTAATAAATGGAGTATGGTGGTTATGAAGATGCTTGAATAAAGTACATTTAGGAACAAATCAAATTATTTTTGTTCAGGTAATACTTTGTTAGACCATTAAATAGGTCAGTGGTCTGTGACAATATGCCTTTAATGTGGTTGATCTGTTCTTTCATTTCATTTCATTTTAACTTATTTTCGTGCTTATATCCAATTAAGGTTCAAGCACGCTGACCTGGCACACACCTCAGCTACTTGAGCTGTCTATCCAGGACAGTAGGTTAGTAGTTAGTTGGTTAATGAGAAAGAACAGGGTGTAGTGGCCTTACACCTAACCACTGAGCCCTTACGAACTCGCTCTGGGTGGGATCCGGTACCGGGCTACGAACCCTGTACCTACCAGGCTTAACCACGACGCCATCGAGGTCGGTCGGTCTGTTCTAAATAATTAAATGACACAAACATACTCAAAATTATATCGTTAACTGCAGTATCATCGAGAAGCGGTATTTAAGTCCGTTGTCTCACATCGTATAAAGCAAATTACCGTAAAGTAAAATACGACGAGACTTTCCTTCGATTTTTAAAATTAAGAAATTAAAGGTCCTATGTCAAACTTAAAACTATATATTTCACATTAATTTTATTGGTAATAAATAATTACAAATTAATCGATTCAAAGCATAATATTTCCATAATTAACTCAGTAATAATACTTGCTTAAAGTCTTGTACTGGACGACAAGATGAGTTTCGCGATTAATTTGTTGTTGAAAATAGCATGGTCACCATCTTTGTTCCTTTGCCAGTTGTCCGCACATAATTGTGGGGGGAAAAAACCTTGACGTCACTAATAATGCGTATGACACACTCTCAAGATTTCTCATAAAAATGTTATAAAAAAAAAAGAGTCTTCTAAAGTACTGTCAGAAATAGAATAAAAATGATTTTCGTTGATTATTTCTTACATAATAAACTGACAAGTAAATATTTTGTAAATATCTAATGATAGTCTACCTAATTTAGCATTTACTTGTTTGGGCTCTCATTGATGTACAAGGTGGTGTTTACTCTTGAAATTGCACTTTATTGGAACAGACTATAAAAAATGTTGGTCAACGTGTCAATTTCATTGCTGTTACAATATGTGAGGGACTGTTTCTGATAATGATTTACCCTTATTCCTCTCCAAAACAAAATATCTGTAGTCATTTATAAGTAACTTTTGAGCTAAACTGCCAAGAACCATTCTGAGTTTGTGATCTATTATACCGGTATTAAAGGTGCTATCTCAATGTTGCACAATGACAGCTATTGCAAATCATGTTTTATAAAAGTTTGATTTGACATTTAATGAAGACACCTTTAACTATATGGCCATACATGAGTATAAGAAATAATTTTATCTACTACTAGAAAATAATAAGTTTTTATTGGAGAATCTTATCACAAACAGATGCTCACATACAACTATGATAGATCACTTTTAAGTGGTTGCAAGATTGTGTAAATTTCTAATGTATTTATATTGAATTTATATTCAATAAATATGTTTGTCGTAATTAATAATTTATGCTGCAATTCAAAATAATCAATTAACTGACAGTTTTAAATTAAAAGTTTGTTTAAGGGTAAATGAAACTGACACACATCCATCAAAATGTGTTATAGTCTGTTCCAATAAAGGTCACAAATCACATGTTTACTGACATCTTTAATTGAATTTCAAGAGTAAACACCACCTTGTACATCAATAAGAGCCCAAACAAGTAAATGCTAAATTAGGTAGAGTATCATTAAATAGGTATTTACAAAATATGTACTTGTCTGTTTAATATGAAAGAAATAATTAACAAAAATATGTTTTATTCTATTTCTGACAGTACTTTAGTAATTTGGTTGTAATTTTTATAGGCATACATGTATAAACGTTATGTTTTAAAGCAAAAATTTATAAATATTTTTGGCAGGAACCGCCTATTCGCGTCTTTGATATAGCACCTTTAAGAAATAATTTTTATTCGAAAGTGTCTAAAAAAAAAGAAAGAAGTGTTTTATTTAACGACGCACTCAACACATTTTATTTACGGTTATATGGCGTCAGACATATGGTTCAGGACCACACAGATTTTGAGAGGAAACCCGCTGTCGCCACTACATGGGCTACTCTTCCGATTGGCAGCAAGGGATCTTTTATTTGCACTTCCCACAGGCAGGATAGCACAAACCATGGCCTTTGTTGAACCAGTTATGGATCACTGGTCGGTGCAAGTGGTTTACACCTACCCACTGAGCCTTGCGGCGAATTCACTCAAGGTTTGGAGTCGGTATCTGGATTAAAAATCCCATGCCTCGACTGGGATCCGAACCCAGTACCTACCAGCTCGTAGACCGATGGCCTGCCACGACGCCACCGAGGCCGGCCCGAACGTGTCTAAGTTCAGTTTCTTCACAATATAAGGTTCTGGTTCCACTATATCTTTAAAATGTGTTGAGTGTATCGTTAACAAATATATATTTCTTTCTTTCCCACCACATCTGCCCATGCAATAGATTTTCTCACTACCGGAAGTCAAGTCCGTTGTCTCTTCCTGCATAGAAATCAGAGCACCATAAATATAACAAAAGACGGTGGCAAAAAAAAAGGGGGTTCCATTTAAGCATTACTTTGCTTTGTTTTTGCGAGTTTTTTGTATATGTTGGGGAGTTGCTGGGGTTTTTTTGGGGTTTTTTTTTCGATGTTGTTTATTTGCTGTGTTTGTTTTTTTTTTTTTTTTTTGGGGGGGGTAGGGGGAGTGGGGGTTATGGATTTAACCTATAATGATTCGCACGACCTCGTGTCTGTCTGGCACATCCCGGTCTTGCGTGGATCTCACGAGCCGTTTAGCGCAGGTACGACACAGAGTAAGTGTAAATATTGGCGGTAAACCGAGTAGACTAGTTACAAGTGCTGTAATTGTGGGTCTGGGATCTGCGGAACAGATAACAAAGCACCAGTTGTATCAACAACAGGAAGCTAAGTTTGCGTATGGAATGCAGTGTGCTACTCCACTTCTTAATAACGCGTTTCTTCTTTGTTTTTACTTTCGTTCTTAAATAAGAGCGAAGTTAAGAGGTTTTTTTTAGTTTTTTTCTTTTTGTGTTATATTTTGTTTAATGTCACCACCAAGCTTGTTCCATCGGAAAGAAAGAAAAGAAAGTTTGTTTTGTTCAACGACACCACTAGAACACATTGATTTATTAATCATCGGTTATTGGAAGTCAAACATTAGGTCATTTTGTCATATTGTCTTACAGAGGAAACCTGCTATATTTTTCCATTAGTAGCAAGGCAACTTTTATATGCACAGACAAGACAGCAAATACCACGGAAACAAGAGTGAAACAAGAGTCTGTGACGTTGAAATACCCTTAAAAATAGACTAAAACACGACTCCATAACCGATACTTCTCAGACGCACATGCGTTTTTAAAATATGAAAAAGATGCACTTTGTGGTATTAGAAACACCAGGATGACCAGAAACACTTTCATTGTACGGAAATTGATAATCTAAACAATCAACTATTAGTGATGTTTGATTTCTGTGATCACAAACAGTTCTAATAGTGAGAAATGTATCGTAGTGTTAAAAAAACTAGGGTTTGTCCCTTTAATGCCCATGACTTAAGAATATAGTTATGCAACTGTCCTTTAACTACGTATTAAAAATATTTCTGGTGGGTCTGATCTGCACATCTTATTCCATCTACAATAATCAGTAGAGTCCGCGATGTCTAACTTCTTAACAAACCCCAAAAACAAACAGAAACAAAACAACAAATAACAAAACAACAAACAGCAAAATCAAGACGCTAACATCAACGAAAGAGGAACGTCACTTCTAAATTCTGCAACTCAGTTGTTACCTTCGTAAAATAAACAAGTAAAATTCAACATACGAGTTTCGAACTTCGTGTATCGATTTTACATTTTTAATTTCCCTAACCCTTTCGTTCATCTTTTTTATTATTGCTTTTCCAAAAGATAACTACTCGTTACAAATGCACGCCAGCTGTCGTGTCGCTAACTTTACCTCCCCAACACCAGACACGGGAGACATCATTCGTTGCACTCGTGTGACGCCACGTCTCATCCTGTAAGATTTAACTCCGCATTTACTTGACAATAATTGATAATTAAGAACTCAGCCCTTGCTTTAGTAAGATATTTACGGGATTATTTCGTGTAGCGGATCGATCTATTAAAAGAAGTGCAATGGAATACGTTGCAGAAACAGTCAGACACCGTTCAACAATCACGTAACGCCTTGGAACAGGATTCATGACATGGGGTATGATGCGATACGTTACAAAATATTCGAGTGCTTGTTTGCTTTATGCAGCTTTTTCAAAACAACAGTCAGAGACCGTTCAACAATCACGTAACGCCCTGGAACAGGGTTCATGACAGGGGAGGGGGGGGGGGGGGGGTATACGTTATAAAATATTTGAATGTTTGTTTGCTTTATGCTGCGTTTTGAAAACAGTATCTAAGATTATTCATGAAGTAAATACAGCATTGTTATTTGTGTCTAGTACAATGCATATTATTTTATTTGCAGCATTTATTAGTAAAACACGCCAGAAGGACGCAATAACGCTGACCAAGCCACACTACAGTCACAGTGAAAGGACAAGGGAGGCTATTTATATACTTTCAGAGGGGGTTCGTCTTAGAGTTACAAAACGTTTTAAGGATTATAATTTCCTCATGTTTAGAAGTTTGTGCTATACATAAGTAGCAAGTCAAACGACGATAGGTGGCGCTGTGTGCTAGCTAGTCGAGTGTTTTCTTGACGACTTATGCCTCGTTACACATGTGCTTATTATGACCATCTTAAACCGGCGACCGTGGTTAAGTCATCCGGTAACGGCTCCGACCCAGAGCGAGTTTTTAACGACCACTACACCCTCTTCTCTCTCACTAGCAACTAGCAACTAGCAACTAACAACTAGCAACTAGCAACTAACAACTAAACCCTGTTTAGGGCCCCGTTCCACGAAGCGATCTTAGCACTACTATCGCCGTAAATACCTCCTACCATCGCGACAGTAACGTTTTTCTACGATCGCCAGCCCGTTCCACGACGCGGGGTAGCTTACTATCGTAGTAAATTACTAACATAGATGTCAAATGGCAGTTAGATGATGCTTTGATCATTTTCTAAGAAGGATACTAACTTTGTCTGTGAAAATTATTGTAATATATACCAAATACCTTTTATGAAACTCGGCGTTCGATGAAAAACAGTCTAGGCCATACGACCTTCACACGAAAATACGGGAGATAACTCTCATATCTTATGCATTTGGCAATTATCGCTTAGCTAATAAACTCACAAAGTTGCTTCATGGATGTCCGATACCAATGAATACATGTACATCCAAGATGTTCCTAAAAGTCGATAACCAATTTATTATTTAACTAATTCGCACTTCTTCGCAAAGACGATTTTAATCATTAAAGGGGCACTTACGATTGCCGTAATGTTGCTTTGTGGAACGACTGTAAAGTTTACGGTGCCATTTGTAAAACTCACCTTAAGTTATTATAAGTCGCTACAATTAACCTTAGTTACGATTCTTTTGTGAAACGGGGCACAGGACTCACAACCCAGATTTGCGAGGTGTGTCCAGGACAGCGTGCTTGAACCTTAATTGTATATAAGCACGAAAATAGACTGAAATGACTAACATAAACATGGAAATAAACTGTAGTGTTACCCATATGGTTAAAAATATCTTGGTACATATCAAAGTGATACGTCCGACTAGAACGCCAAGTGGGACGTAACACTTCGACGTCACACGATGACGTCAGCGATTTGTGCACTACAACCTTACAGGAAAGTCATCCAAACGAGCTGAGTGATATATATCCCCCATTTAAAAATTCCGGTCCAGATATGTGCGATACCAAATAAATTTATCACACAGTTTCAAACTGTCTTTATCACTATAGTAAGAATAGGTATGTAATAAAAATTCAGATAGATTATGGGTAATAAATAGGATATTAAACTCGCTACTATTTCGTGTCATGTTTATGTCTCTCGTGAAAAATAATTTACTCAGGACATAAACATGACCCAAAATGGAAGCTCGTTTAATATCCTATACTTATAATGCGGGGAAATCGAATTTTGTGAGCACTGTAATATATTTCTTGTAGTCAGCGGAAAAGACATAAAACAAGAGATGTTTTTAATCATTACAAAAATACTATATTTACTGACAAGAATGCAATGTCGGTCCATCTCTCGTCTGAACTCTTGCACTGTCATGTATTGGTACAAATCGATTTCCATAGATGATAACAATTTGATAAATAAATTGATATAATATTATTGGATAGGTGTATATAATGTTGAGTTACTATAATGCGCACTTTAAATAAAATATGTATTAAAACTGTATAATTAAATTACAAATTATCAACATGTTTTAAGTTGCGGCCTTTTTTTTTTGCTTGTCATTAATATAAAAGCCCATTCGTAAATCTGTGTTGTATAACACAAAATAGCCATGAGGTGTACAAAATTACTTATTTTTTGTAAAATTTAATGAACTGGGAAACATGATGGGTAAAACATTTGGAATAATTTTATAAATATTGAATTATTTAAAACCAAATTCTTGTTTGTTTCAGTTATGCTTATTTGATGCCAAATAAACATTACACACATTAAATATTAATATATATTTAAAAAAATTAATTTCCGTGCAAACTTAAGCAGTCAAATAAATAAATAAATAAGGAAATTACATACAACTGGGCTCGAAATTAACGACGACGACGTAACAATTGCCGTAGGTCTGGAACTTCACCGATGGTAGTTTTTGTGCCGCTGGATAAATTTTTATTGCCGTTGGTTCCAACACAACCTTTTGTGTTTTTATATTTGTTGCAAAAGTTACTAGTGTATAATTGCACTAGGCAGGCAAAACAAATTGCCAGAGATTACAATTTTGCCTATAACAAACACATTTCAAAAGAGCTCCTATGCAAAATAATAATGAATAAATATATTTTATTATTATTTAACATATAAAGAAACCTATAAAGTTCTAAAATGTGGGGTGGGGTGGATCTACTGGCAGAGTACATAACAAGACATTGTCAGAAACCAAAATATGCGTTAAAGGGACATTCCTGAGTTTGCTGCATTGTAAGATGTTTCAGACTAATAAAATATTTCTACGATTAAACTTACATGTTAAATATGTTTTCTTGTTTAGAATATCAGTGTCTGTATATTCAATGTGTTTCTGATCGTCTTAATATTTGCAAGAAGCCCAAACTGAATTTTGTCTTCAAATAATTTTAGGAAATAAAATGAAATTTAAACTAGTACAAATATTACAACGATCAGAAACACGTTTAATATAGAGCCACTAATATTTTATGCAGAAAAACATATTTGATATGTAATTACAATCGTTAAAAAGTCTCTGTTAGTCGATAACATCTTAAAAATTGCAGCAAACACAGGAATGTCCCTTTAAAAACTGCCACACGTCACTTTCACCCACCCACACTCCAAAAACACCGCCGGGTGTGCCACTGCTTGCTGGTTTGCGTCTATTAATAATGATGCTTATGTATGATACTAGTTATCGCGACATGCTAGCGAGTAATTTGCCAGCCAGCTTGATCGCCGGTTTATGATCAGTATTTGCCGGGAATGCCTGGCTGTCAACATATTTACCGTGTCATCGTGATCCGCAAGAAGTTCGCGCAATCTGCTGGTGCAAGCCATGCTGCTAGCAATAATCATCGGACATCTTCGGATACTTTCGTGTGTTGCACTATATATTTTAGTCCCAATATTTTACAAGGAGTGTCACGTGTCAGTCCATGTTTTCATCACAACAAGCCAGGGCTGGACCTAGCCCAGTAGTAAGGCGTTCACCTGATGCACGGTCGGCCTCGGATCGATTCCCGTCGGTGGATTCATTGAGCTATTTCTTACTTCAGCCAGTGCACCACGACTGGCATATCAAAGGCCGTGGTATGTGCTGTTATGTACGTTGGATGGCGCATATAAAATATCCCTTGCTTCTAATGGAAAAATGTTGCAGGTTTCCTCACTGAGGCTATATGTCAGACTTATCAAATGTTTGACATCCATTTGCCGATGATTAATAAATCAATGTGCTCCAACACAAAAACAAACAGACAGACAAAAAACAAAAACAAAAAACAAACAACAACAACCAACAACAACAACAACAACAACAACAACAACAAACAACAACAACAACAACCAACAACAACATTTTGGCTTTGATGTGAAACTAAGCTCGCTTAAAATGCACCGATTTGAATGATTTTCCGCCCTAGCCTGAGTCCCACTACTGTAATGTATGTAAGTGAATTTCAAATTTCGGTTGTTGTTTTATAATTTGGGAATTACAATTATCATGGAAGATGCGTATAAACCTTGCTGGAAACTCACTAAACAAGCCGATGTGTCCTGGCTCGTACCTATACTACAACAGCTATATACCTTTTGTTGTTTTTGTTGTTCTGTTGGGGGGTTTCGTTTGGTTATGGAAACACTTAGATGAGAAACAAGCTACATTTGTCTTTAGTAAGCAAGGGATCTTTTGTGTGCACCGTCCCAAAGACACACGGCCTTTGATATACCAGTCGTGGTTTACTGGCTGGAATCAGAAATAGCACAACATTGGGGATCGATCCTAGACTGATTGCGCGTCAGGCGAACACTGGGTATAAAACTAAAAACTAAAAGTTGCAGAACAGGGTTTTCTTCAGCTAGTCAAAAACTATATTTTTATACTCTTAAGAGACACAGTTTTGTTTTTGTATTTTTGAACAGCAAATGACCTCTGACCCGCCCCCGACAGATACGGCCCTGGTTTTCTGCTTTTAAGAAGCAACGATTAATTACTCTGCCTGAGTGTCGTCTTAAAACACATTACTTTCTTTTCATTCTCTAGGTAAGTTGAAAAAGTTAACACAGTAATCGGTCTCGAGTGGTTGTGTGTGTTTGCCAACATCATTAAATTGAAGGCAGGATCTCTTTCTATTCAGTTAAATAATCTCTACTTTTCAAGAGCGAGATTCCTGCCTAGCAGCGCCTGCCACACGGAGACATTATAGGTAAACCTCATTACAGAATCGTTCGTTTTACAAGTAAACTATTTTCTGAAAGGGCATTAGTCGGTCTTCCCCCCAGCTAGAGGAATCTTCTTGTTAAATTTATTTGAAAGGTAAGCCAAGTCAATTACCCGTAACTGCCAGAGCTCTCTGTAATTGTCTATCCTCAGAGGCCACCGAAATTATTAGTTTTCATCCAGGCTATTCCATAAATGATTACAAGGAAGAAAGAAATGTTTTATCTAACGACGCATTCAACACATTTTATTTACGGTTATGTGGCGTCAGACATTTGGTTTAGGACCACACAGATATTGAGAGAGGAAGCCTGCTGTCGCCACTTCATGGGCTATTCTTTCCGATTAGCAGCAAGGGGTCTTTTATATGCACCATCCTACAGACAGGATAGTACATATCACGGCCTTTAATACACCAGTTGTGGAACACTGGCTGGAACGACAAATAGCCCAATGGGCCCACTGACGGGGATCGATCCCAAACCGACCGCGTTACGTCCCGTCCCTGATTACAAGGAGTCAGAAACGAGACTGTCTTGGACAAAACCTTTTGGCGAAGTTAGAAGTTGAGTCCACGACTGTCGTGCTTTACGGATACCCATACCAAATCGTCACCCATAACACCCAAACCCCCCGGAGGGTGAAGGAATGCGCGGATGTTAGCTACTTCTGTAAGCACCGTTATTAAGGTACAAACCAGTCTCCCTAAAATTCAGGGGTGGGGGGGCGAGGGGTAGCCCAGTGGTAAAGCGCTCGCTTGATGCGCGGTCGGTTTGGCTGCGAAGCCTGTACCTACCAGCCTGTAGTCTGATGGCTTAACCACTGCGCCACCGATGCCGATAATGGTAACGGGGAGGAGCTCTAATCTATTTTAAAAGGTATTTTCCTGTTTCAACGTCACATGCTGTTGTGTCACTCTAGTGTATCTTTATTCAAATGTTTTACACGTTTATTGATTAGTTTGGGTCCATTTTCACGGGTTGAAAGCCTCGGTGATGTTGTTGTTAAGCCATCGGACATAAGGCTGGTAGGTACTGGGTTCACAACCTGGCCTCGGTGGTGTCGTGGTTAAGCCATCGAACATAATGCTGGTAGGTACATAGTTCACAACCTGGCCTCGGTGGTCGTGGTTAAGCCATCGGACATAAGGCTGGTAGGTACATAGTTCACAACCTGGCCTCGGTGATGTCGTGGTTAAGCTATCGAACATAAGGCTGGTATGTACATAGTTCACAACCTGGCCTCGGTGGTGTCGTGGTTAAGTCATCGGACATAAGGCTGGTAGGTACATAGTTCACAACCTGGCCTCGGTGATGTCGTGGTTAAGCTATCGAACATAAGGCTGGTATGTACATAGTTCACAACCTGGCCTCGGTGGTGTCGTGGTTAAGTCATCGGACATAAGGCTGGTAGGTACATAGTTCACAACCTGGCCTCGGTGATGTCGTGGTTAAGTCATCGGACATAGGCTGGTAGGTACATAGTTCACAACCTGGCCTCGGTGGTGTCCTGGTTAAGTCATCGGACATAAGGCTGGTAGATACATAGTTCACAACCTGGCCTCGGTGGTGTCCTGGTTAAGTCATCGGACATAAGGCTGGTAGATACATAGTTCACAACCTGGCCTCGGTGGTGTCGTGGTTAAGTCATCGGACATAAGGCTGGTAGATACATAGTTCACAACCTGGCCTCGGTGGTGTCGTGGTTAAGTCATCGGACATAAGGCTGGTAGATACATAGTTCACAACCTGGCCTCGGTGGTGTCCTGGTTAAGTCATCGGACATAAGGCTGGTAGATACATAGTTCACAACCTGGCCTCGGTGGTGTCCTGGTTAAGCCATCGGACATAAGGCTGGTAGATACATAGTTCACAACCTGGCCTCGGTGGTGTCCTGGTTAAGTCATCGGACATAAGGCTGGTAGGTACATAGTTCACAACCTGGCCTCGGTGGTGTCGTGGTTAAGCCATCGGACATAAGGCTGGTAGATACATAGTTCACAACCTGGCCTCGGTGGTGTCCTGGTTAAGCTATCGGACATAAGGCTGGTAGATACATAGTTCACAACCTGGCCTCGGTGGTGTCGTGGTTAAGCCATCGGACATACGGCTGGTAGATACATAGTTCACAACCTGGCCTCGGTGGTGTCGTGGTTAAGCCATCGGACATAAGGCTGGTAGGTACAGGGTTCACAACCTGGCCTCGGTGGTGTCGTGGTTAAGTCATCGGACATAAGGCTGGTAGATACATAGTTCACAACCTGGCCTCGGTGGTGTCGTGGTTAAGTCATCGGACATAAGGCTGGTAGGTACATAGTTCACAACCTGGCCTCGGTGGTGTCGTGGTTAAGCCATCGGACATAAGGCTGGTAGGTACAGGGTTCACAACCTGGCCTCGGTGGTGTCGTGGTTAAGCCATCGGACATAAGGCTGGTAGATACATAGTTCACAACCTGGCCTCGGTGGTGTCATGGTTAAGTCATCGAACATAATGCTGGTAGGTACAGGGTTCACAACCTGGCCTCGGTGGTGTCGTGGTTAAGCCATCGGACATAAGGCTGGTAGGTACATAGTTCACAGCCTGGCCTCGGTGGTGTCGTGGTTAAGCCATCGGACATAATGCTGGTAGGTACATAGTTCACAGCCTGGCCTCGGTGGTGTCGTGGTTAAGCCATCGGACATAAGGCTGGTAGATACATAGTTCACAACCTGGCCTCGGTGGTGTCGTGGTTAAGCCATCGGACATAATGCTGGTAGGTACATAGTTCACAGCCTGGCCT